>NC_066875.1:50114075-50182418 GCF_022985175.1 Labeo rohita
GTGTTGTAAGTTCGATGTGGAGTTTTTTTTTTTTTTTGTGTTTTTTTTTTTTTTTTTTTTTTGTTGTTGTACATGAAAAGTTTTCTCCCTAATTGACAACGGACATGTTCTTGCCCTTGACAGAAATAAACTCAAAATAACGATTGTATTTCCAGGTACAGAATGCATGCTTTTCTATCTCCACGCTGAGTTTGTTTTCATTGGTAGTATCCACCTTGCAGGCACTTACCAGTCAAAATAAATTCTCATGTAGAAGAAGTCTTGTGCGCTGCACCCTTTTTACAATCTAGATGATAAAACATTGTATTCTGTAAGTAATATGTAAAGCAGCAGTAACATATAGAGACCTCGACTTGTAACTATAATCTAATTACTATTTTGAAAATTGTAAGGTGTTAAATTACTCTGTTTCTAAAAAAAAAAAAAAAAGAATAAAGTTACAGTAACTGCCCAACACTGGTTGGATTAACTTAATTTACTTTAAGTAAACTGAATAAGCATCCAATGTTATTTTTGGCCTACTTAATTGAAACATGTTCTTTCAAAAGGAAAATTTTGAGTTGAACCAGAACACAACTGTTTCAAGTCAGTTTTTTTTTGAGTGTATTTAGGGATAAAAATGAACTGAGTGGTAAAGACTGTTGAAGACAATGATGCAAATCTATTGGTGGTTGGGGAAACATAAAAAAATATTGTTATCCCATATGAAAAAGTGCCCAAAATCATGAATAACCAGCATATTATTTACCTTACAGAGACTGACGTTATCAACAGACAGGATTATGGAACGTAAGTTATTATTGTGGTACAATGTCACTTAAATGTACACACATTAATGAAAACTCTCAGTATAATTTTGCATATTAATTAATTAATTAATTAATTCATGAATGTCGGCAGAGACAAAGATCATCCTTATTGGGAAAACAGGAGATGGCAAAAGCAGTACAGGGAATAATACAATTCTCGGGGAACAAGCATTTACCCCTAAAGCTTCAGCTAACACTGTTACAACTAAATCTGTAGTAAAGGATGGGATGGTCGATGGAAGAAAGATCAGAGTGATTGACACACCTGGATTCTTTGACACAGATCGTAATGATACGGAGATAAAATCTGAAATCGTGAAAGCTCTGATTGAATGTTCTCCAGGCATTGATGCCTTTGTTCTGGTCCTAAAGGTCGGAAGATACACAAGACATGAAAACGAGGTGTTTCATCAATTTCTCAACACAGTGAAAGAAGACGCTTTAAAACACACAGTGATCTTGTTCACATTTGGTGAGCAACTAGAAGGCCAAACCATTAAAGAATTTGTGAAGGCCAACTCACAACTACAGGAGCTAGTTGATAAATGTGGAGGTCGCTGTCATGTCATTGACAACAAATACTGGAATAACTGTGTGCAGGTTAAAAATCTGATGGAGACCATCGACAAGATGGTGAAAGACAATGGCTGTTACAGCAATGAGCTGCTTCAGATGGTGGAGAAAGAGATTAGAGAGGAGATGAAGATAAATAAGGACAACTTGCCTCAAGAACAGAAACAAGAAAAAGCAAAAAAAAACTGTTCATAAAAAAATAATGGAGCAAGTTGCAGGAGCAGCAACAGGAGTGCTGATTGGTGCTCTTCTGGGCGTAGGTGTTGCATTAGCTTCAGTTGTGACTGTATTACAACAATTGTGTCCTTTAAAGGAACTGATGAAAGCCAAGGTAGCAGTGGAAACCGGAGTAGTGGCTGGAGGTGCCGGAGCAGCAGCAGGAGCAGCGGCTGGAGGTGCCGGAGCAGCAGTGGGAGCAGCGGCTGGAGGTGCTGGAGCAGCAGGAGCAGCGGCTGGAGGTGCCGGAGCAGCAGTGGGAGCAGCAGGAGCAGTGGAAACCAGAGCAGTGGCTGGAGGTGCCGGAGCAGCAGCGGGTGTAGGTGTTAGTGCAAGTACGATCGTTGCATGTGTTCTCGGAGCTGCAGCTCTTGCAGGAGCTGTTGGAGGAGGAATCACTGGATGGAAAGCGGCAGCAGATGCTGATTCAGTGAGTGATGCCATTAGGAAGGCAGCAACCACTAACTATGAGAATGCAAAAACTGTAGTTGAGAAAACACAAGAACTTTTTGCACTTGCTTCGATTCAAAAAAAAAAATAAATACATTTTGACGAGAGTAGTTCCCTTTCGAGGAACTCGAACTGCGTCCTCTAGAGGTCACTAATGGGGAACGTCTCCTACGTGACCCGTGTCTGAAGCTATATACAAAAACTACAAGGTACTGGCCGGCGACATCCTATGACGTCACTGCCGGCACGACTCCATAGTACAAAAGGGTGCCGGTCGAACACAACGTCCTCTTCTTCGTCTTCAGCGACTGTTCTGTTTGAAGCCTGCAAAGTCTATGGGTAAGCGATTTATATTGTTTGCCTTGGCCACTACTAGCAAGACGTTTGTCTTTTCTTCCTCAAGTTAACAGAGATACTAATATGTGTGAAATTGTCTCTAATATATGTGTGAAAGTGTATATAAATATTGCTGTGTAGCAGAGGATTTTAAAAATGTTGTAAAATAATGTGCCTTAAAATGATACTCTGTATACAGTGAGCCAATTGTTTTTTCTATATTTCATATGTGCCTCAGGGCAACCATACATTTGTGTTGTGTTTTGATTTATTTTTATATATTCTTTATTCATTTGTAATCATTAGTCATTTAATCATTTTATTATTCCATTTAATCATATAATCATTTATAATAATCATTATAGTCATTTATATATTCATTTTATTGATTCATTAATTGATTAGTCATTTATATTATATTATAGTTGTTTTTTATATATTTTTTCCATTGTTGTTTAGTCTTATAACTGTGTGGTTTCAGGGGCTGTTTGTCTTCATGAATAAGAGATACAAGGTCTGAGCATTGAGACATATGCAACTGAGACTATTTAATAAACTCTGCTTCTGTTTACCATCATACTTCGTCTCCTGCTTCTGCACTTTACTTTCATTGGCTTTTTCCTCAGCCAACTTCTTGGCTGATAGAAGACTCTTAATAGTGTTCTGGGTATTTTGGGTACCAGACAAGACCCCCTGTTAACAGGGTTTGGGTATTAGACTACTCTGCTGATGAGTTGTTCTGATACTGGACAAACTGATATTTTCTGACAGGATCTGGCGTCCGGGGCTGGATCTTAATTGTCTAGGCATGAAGACAGTGATCCAACACCATGCATCATTTTCATGAAAATGTGTTATCAGTTCAAAATCTGAAAAGAAATTCTACCATTTTTGTGATTGCCACTAACATTTCAGAATGACAGAATTAATTGTCTTTACATTTTATTTGACAAATATTTTCCAATACTACAAAAAAGATATATAGGATATTATTTTATTTGTTAGATATTATATTATTTGGCTTTTATTTATTTTGTTAATGTATATGTATGTGATAGTATAAAGTAGTATAAACCTGGTAGTACAAAGGCTTGTTGATTAAGTTTTAACTGTCTGAGGAAGAGCCTGCATGATGCTTGAAAAGTCACATGTATCATGAGCTTTGGTGTGCCATTTTTTCTGTTCTGTTTTCTTTACTTTGCATGTTTAATCTTGTGTTTTGTGCTGCATCGTAAGTATAGGTAAAGAAATGACTCATTTCAAGGTCTTCAGTGTCACAGAATGATGTTGTGAAGGAGGAATTTTCAATTATTTTCACTTAAATACAACCATTCTTGATTTTATGCTGATCAGACAAAATGTGACTAAATGAGAATGTTGTAATAAACTGCTATATTTTCTTACTTCACTTCGTCTTCTGCTTCGTGCTTTTGCCCTGACAAGATTTTCGCTGTTTGTACATAAGAATTAAGAGTCAAAATCAATTTTCTGAGAGAGAGGTCAAACAAGACATATTGCAATGTGACATGTTATGAGACTTTTTAAGTACTTATTGGTCAATCATATAACAGCCCTGATGTCACTATACTGCTTTCACAGCTTTATGACTTTCAAAGTCACCATTTGCAGATAGAAGAAACAGAAAAGCATACAAAATCAGTATTTAATGGCCAACATGCAGATTAGTGGAAAGGCAGTCAGTTTATTATATGATGATGATGATGATGATGATGAAAATATGCATACTAACACATCTCCTTCACTGACTTTATTTAATTATTTACACATTTTCAGTTTATGTTGGTGACTGTATGTTGGGTGTGTTTATAGTTTAGAAAATTATTAACTTGATACTAAAAGTTCCTGTCCAATAGGCCTATATAAGAAGAAAATGAAACTACTGTAGATCTTGGTTTGGCCATCCATCAGCATCTCCACTTTCTGTTTTTGATTCTTTTGGCGGAATAAAGAAAAGAAGGTAAAACTTTTACTTTGCATTTACAGATTTTAGGGCACTTACAGTTTTATCAGGGCAGATTACATTGTCCAGACATTTAGACATTTACATATTTACACAGAGCTAGTAACTGATTACATGTAATCTGGATTATGTAATCAGATTCCATCAGATTAAGTACTTGTAATAAGAGTAAATTACATTTTTAAAATACTTATACCCTTATGAAAAAAGTTTATTCAAGTGTGCTATTATAATACTTCTTTTAAACTAAAAAACAGGTACTTTCAGTCTACTTTTTAAGTACTTCTCAGAAATGTGCTTATCAAATGTACTTATCAAAAATATACTTAAAATGACATTTAAGTATACTTGACTTATACTTAGAAAAAGTCTAAAGATATTTAAGATACTTGTGCTTTGAGAATTCATGTTTTCATTATTATACAGTAGGGGGTGCTATTACACATTTTCTGTACATAATTTCCGAAGTGAAGAAAATAGTCTACTGCTTATATACACTCAGAAAGACCAGATTTGTGAACATTCATACATAAACTAGTCATTAGTCAAGTGGCTTTTGACCAATGGATTTACAAAAATCATTTCAGGTTTAAGAAGTGTTTCAACATTGCATCAACTATTGATGAACACATTCATTTTTTATTTGAAATACCACTCAGTAGTTTATTTAACCATGTGTTATTATGTATTATTGAAAGGCTTTTGTGTTTTGTGTGATTTAATTACTTGTTAGCCCTAACTCACAAACCCCCTGCAGTTCCTTTACGAGCCCCAGTTTGTGAAACCTTGATGTAATATAATGTTTAATGCACTTTACGTTGTTAATTACAACGAAAGGAATATATTTTTTCACTCTTTGTATTTTTACATCATTATGGAACAAGATTATTATTTTTAAAGCAATGAGAAACGAGTTAGGTCAAAAGTAATCTAAAAGTAATTATATTACTTAAAATGGATTAATTACCTAATGGATTACATTACTAACTAAAATTTTTTGTCATGTAATTTGAAATCTTTAACAGTTTACTATTTGTAAGTAATCTACCCAGCTCTGTGTATACACTGGATTTAGAAAACCCTCTCAGACTACTGAAAAGAGCAAGGTTTATCTGTAAAAAGATTGATGACATTTTATGACATCTGAATAGCTGCCAAATGTAGCTCTGCTTTATTTTGTGCTGCATGTGTGTGCATACATACATTTAAATATACTCAGACATTATAATAAATTGGTGTTTGGTAAAATGTCATACATTTTATCTATGAATGTTTCTAGAAATAAAGAGGAGATTTAAGAATAACCTTCATATTTACCTTACAGACACTGACGTCATCAACAGACAAGGATCATGGGTTGTAAGCCATTTCTCTTTTCTTTCAATAACTATTCAAAAAGGCTTATATTGCACAGCCCACATTTTGTTTGTGTCTTGGTTTCCCATAGCCTGTGCATCTATGCCAAAGAGAAGAATTGTGCTTTTGGGAAGGAAAGGATATGGCAAAAGCAGCGCTGGGAACACAATTCTTGGAGAAAAAGTATTCACCCCTAGAGCTTCGGATAATTCAGTAAAAGCTCAATGTGCAAGAAGAGAGAAGAGGCGATATGGACGCAAGATCACAGTTATTGAAACACCTGGATTCTTTGACACAGATAATGATGATAAGGAGATGAAATCGGAGATAATCAAAGCTCTGGTTGAATGCGCTCCAGAAGTTGATGCCTTTGTGATTGTTCTGAAGGTCGGAGAGTACACAAGCCAAGAAATGAAGGTGCTACAGCGACATCTGAACAAAATAAACAAGGATGTGTTTGACCATACAGTGATCTTATTCACTTTTGGTAAGCAACTAAAAGGCAAGACCATTAAAGAATTTCTTAAGGCCAATTCACAGCTACAGGAGCTGGTTGATAAATGTGGAGGTCGCTGTCACGTTATTGACAACAAATCCTGGAAAAAACGTAAATGGGGGAACAAGAGCAACAGTGCTCAGGTGAAAAATCTGCTGGAGACCATTGACAAGATGAGAAATAAGAATGGCTGCTTCACCAATGAGCTTTTTCGAAAGATAGAAGAACAAATTCAAGAGCAGATTGGAAAAATGGATGGGGAAAATTTGCCTCAAGATGAGAAACGAAAAAAAGCTAAGAAAAATGTTCAGAACAAAATGCTGGAGCAAGCTGCAAAAGCGACAGCAGAAACACTGACTGGTGCTCTTCTGGGCGCAGGTGTAAGTTTAATTATGACTTACTTGCAAACAATCTTCCCTATAAGAGCATTGCTAAATGTAGCAGCAGCTGTAGGTAGACCAAGAGAAGCAGAGGCAGGAGAATCAGCGGCAGCTGAAACGGGAGAAAAAGCAATAGCAGCAGCAGTTAAAGCAGCAGGAGAAGCAGGTGCAGGTGTTGCTGCAGGTGTTCTTGGATTTGCAGGAGAAATGTGTGATGCGATGAACAATGTAAGAGCTGTGGCTGGGAACATACAACAATTTGTTGCTAATGTTTTTAATAATAACACAACACAACCAGAAGAAAATAAAAGGTAATTGTAAATATATTCAGTGACATGTTTAGAACAATCAGCTGTGTTAATGATTAGACACATTAGCAGCTGTTTTTTGGGGCAAAAAGTACTATTCTGAATAATTTAAATGTGTTTAATCTTGTGTTAAATCATGAAACATTTGTTTAATTCTTTATTCTAAGCTTGCTATTATTTTTTGTGATCACAAGTAGAAAGTTTTACATACAGTTTTGCTTGACATTATATGAGCTGTTTTCTCATTTGTTTAAAGAATTTCTAAATAATTTTTTGTAATGCACACTTGAATATGTGTTAATACATATGCAGTTATATAGTTGAATACAGTTTCTTGAAAAGGATTTCTACATTTAGCATGTAGATATGAGCTAGAAACAAAGTAGTGCAGATTCTAAACAATGTATATGATAAATAAGAATAAAATGCCTTTAAAACAATTATTTGTATATTATGGAAGTTTGCACCAATGACAACAGCATTTTATAAACAAACTCACACACTTGTTTATTTTTTTAGGACTTGGAATGTCAATTTCAACAATTTTAAACTTTAAACAGCTGCAATTTAAATGATTAAATGTGAGAACAGCATGTTTTAAAATCAATCACCAAATAGCCCACATTTATGCCAACTTGCCAAGTGATAGTTTTGATCTACTGATGATGAATGATAAATATTTTTAAATTTTGCCCTCTCACGCAACTCCTAATCACACGGATTCGTATCAAAATGGATGAAAATACAGAGCGAAGGTAAATGTACCCGTTTCGCCAAACAAAAAAACAAGTCCACAGTTATGAAATAGAAACTGATTCTATTGCAAATAAACTGAGAGAAAGAGAGAAAAAAAAATAAACAGGCTTGTTCAATCACAACAAACAGCATTATTTTGCACTTTTCAGTGTAGCTAGAGTCTACAGTTATTTATTATTATTATTTTTTTTTAGAAATGTACAAAAGCTTGAGCGAAAGGGTAACACTTATGGAAGAGGTTGAAAGTTGTGATATTTTTAGCAGATCAGATGGAGGCTGACAGCTCATTCCACCCTTGAACCAATTGCTGTCATTGTTTTACAACTTTCGTTATTGTGATTACAGGTTGTGCTTATCCGAACTCCTCCCTGAAGAATGATTGTAAAAGTTTTGTCCCAGTAGGCCCATGTATATAAAAAGAAAGTGAAAGTTAGTGTGGCTGCCCATCAATGACCTCTGCATTTTGATAAGCAAAGTACTTTGATTGCTGGAATGTGCAAAATGACTGCATCTCTCTCTCATAGTTCTCCTCTACTTATGACAGCTTCAAATTTGTCCTTCTTTGTGATCCTCATAACTGGTGATACAAACTAAATTGTAATTTTCAGGTCATCTAGAACACTTTATCTTGTTCAGGTGTTTGTGATTAGGACTGGAGATTAACAGCACTGCAGAATGTGCAACAGCCATACAACGGCTATGATTTGGGGTTTGCCACAAGAAACTTAAGTGAAGATGACTTTTCTTTCATTGAAAATTATAATGAAGTATGTTTGTGAATGATTTATGGTTTGGGTTTTTGTCTGATGTGATTGGGGCCAGTAATGCAGGTTTGACAACATAGAACCCATGAGATTGAACGTGTTTAAGAGCTCCTCATATACAGTACAGGCTCCTGTTGCTGATATATGGAAAAACTCACCCTGCTTTAGTCACACTCTTAATTCTGTCTCTTGCTTTATTTCAACTAAACCAAAAGTCATATCCACAAGTTGATTTGAGTAGTGTGTCAATGTTCATTTCATCTATCACTAAAAGTTTATATTTGGTCATAATTCTTCTTCATATTTATACTATGTAGGCTAATTTATTTTTTATGATATCCTTCTCACAAATGGCATTTTTTTTTTTTTTTTTTTTTTTTTTTTTAATCTGAAAATAATCAACAGCCAACAGAACTGGTACATCACCACAGGTAGTTTACTTTTTACACAGATTGGTAAACATACAATTTCTGGCAATACTATATGCCAGTTCTCATGTCAATAAAGTTTTCCCAGTTAAATTTTCATATATCATTTAAACTATGCGATAGTATATAACAAAGCCAAAAGAAATTACTGTATTATTTTCTGAAAAACAATTGCTTTGTACTTATACAAATTATAACACAAAGACAAACTATTCATGATCATGCTGTTTGTACATTAAAGGAAGTATACTGCAACAAACACACTGTATTAAAACACACAAAACATAGTTATTACCACTCATATAAGTTTATTTTTTAGTCATTGAAAGGTACTGTATGTGAGATTCACAGTAAGTGAGCAAAACTACAATAACTTTATAATTAATTGTTATTTACACAGAACCTGTTTCATACATGCAAAGACTTAAGGTATGTGAATTGAATTATGTACAGAGAAACCTGTATATATGGAATCATGGAATGAATAGTTGGTAAAGGTTAAATACTTTTTTTTGTGTTGTAAATTGGAAGCAAAACAAAACAAATCAATTCACGTTAGTGAAAGTTTGTTCATACTGACACTGGTGACAATGAAATTAAAATCTACTCATGTTTTCAACTTGTGTTCCACACAATCCAAATTATTCAGGGTTTGTTGTCAGAGACCCAATTTAAGTTCATTTTATGTTTGCAGGACAAAATAATGTACATATTTATCTAAAATCTTTTTAGCTTTTAACTTTGAAGCACTTTCTCCTATATATCTTTTATCAAATATATGAAATACAATATCAAACAGAGTGATTTCTCTAATGATTTAAGACTTTAATAAAATATTTTTCTTCTGTAATTTTGTGCAGTTCTGGTTTAATGCTTTTTATAACATCTTGGTATAATCTGACTGTAGACTGTTTGGCATGACAAAGTTGAGTTGTAGTATTTAGTAGGGAGATGATCGGACATGTTATGTGAACTCTCTGTCCAGCAGATGGCACCAATACAATGTGAACTAGTACAAGGAAGCAAAACATCATGTTTACTCTATTATGCAGGTTTCATGAAATTAAAATGTTAGGCATTTAGACAGATGGATATGTTTTTCCCCAGTCATCTTAATGGAAAAAGTGTCTAAATGTATCTGGAATCACCATAAGTTAATATGATTGCTGTACTAGATTGATCATTAAGCATGTCAGATCATGGGTTCTGAAGCTCTTGGAATATTACAGTCCCTCTGAGTTTATTAAACGGTCATGAAACCCCCCGTGTTTCACCACAGTTTTAAAAAAAATGCTTCAAAAGTGGGCGTGGTGCGCTGCGGTGCGGAGGGGGAAGAGGGTAGAGAGTCAACCTCGGGTTCAGACAGTTTCATTTCGCTCCTATCGAGATAAAAACACAAATAAATGCACAGCCATTTGCACTCTGTATCGAAAACATATGAACGCGCTGTTGCACCTCTTTTTAAGGCTTATTTTGCCGCGTTTATAATCCTTTTGATGGGTTGCGTCAAGGAGATGTTAAAACCGCTGTTACACTCACTTCATGAATGAATCGCGTTTGTGCTAAACTCTTACAAAGAAGACAAAAACAAACACTCTCCTTCGATCCATGAACGTTTCTCTCAGTTAATATACGCAATCTCACAGTCTGAAACATCTGTCATAGCAAATCAACACACGCTGTCGTGAATAATTAGGCGAAGCATCTTCTCATAGGATAAGAACACGCAGCCTCATGAATGATTATGAGACAGCACAATGTAGATTTTAAACCCGGAAGATGAAAATAGCGCAAAAAAGACAATTAAAATCAACGGATGCAAACGTTGTCATTTATGATGTGCAACACAGACACCTCTGCTAAAATCTCAGAAAAAGTAGTCTCGGGTTTCATGTACCTTTAAGGTGTTGGTTCCCTGTTCTGACATGCTGAATGACGTCTGTCCAGCAGATGGCACTTTTGCAAAGATGTGTGTAATACCTTGAGAAAATATATGTTGATGGATTGAGCTAATGAAGGTGAAAGTTTCCTTGCATCTGGGTTTTTTTTTAGACGTTTGATGCGTCTTAACGTGTGTGTCAGTTTACTACACTTTATTACTGGTATAGTTATTAGTCATTCTGTCACTGATAATTTATGAGAAATTATTAGTCAGTCACTGAGTAAGTGAACTAGAAACTAGTAAGTGAAGTAGAATCAAGCCATAGTAAACGGCTTTGTGTGTGTGTGCTATATGCAGCTTTTTCTTCCCATAATAATAGGCATTTGTAAATTGTATGGGTGCTACTTCCAGTCTCATCCATGTCCAGCTGTTTGATATACTGCAAATTGGTGTGTCTTACCATCTTATATTGAGTTTGAGTTTGAGTTTATTTGACACATAAAAAAAGTAACAATAACCTGTTACATCTTTCTTGTCAAGGATAACACAAAAAAATTTAATTAACTTATTTCCATTGTGGTCCTTGATTTAAAATAATAATAATAATAATAAAAATCATAATCAATAATCCATACACATCCATAAAATTACAAACCATACATTTTATACAATTCTACAATTTAAGACATCTTATCCAAAAACAGTCTCTTAACCCTTATTCTGAAACCCTCACAATCTGTTAATACCTTAATGTCCAGAGGCAGCATATTCCATTCTTTTGTGCCTGAATATTTAAATGACCTTTGCCCATATAGTGTCCTAAATTTACATAAATTAATATCTTTAATACTCTGTCTGGTAAAATGACCATGCCTTTCATTAACCTGAGAAAAATAAGATTTAAAATATACCGGAACCCTATCAGAAATAGTTTTATGTACCATTCTCAGTTTCCGAAATACTAGTCTTCTTTCAATAGGTAACCAAACAAGCTGCCGAAAGTGAGTACTATCTACATGACTAAAACAATGTAAACCTAAAACTAATCTCATCAGTTTATTCTGGGTTTTTTGTAACATTTTCATCCATGTACTGGATAAATCGGTCATTCACAAACAACATGCATAATCAAAATGGCACTGAACTAAACCCGTAGCAAGTACCATTAAACTTTCTCTATCCAAAAAAGCAGCATATTAATGTATTATTAATTTTTATTATTAAAAGCAGCATATTAATGTATTATCTTAATTATGAGCACAATAGTTTGAAGTGCAAAAAGTTTTACCATTTACCGCATGTTGTAATTAGGGGCCAATCACCGAAAGTGTGAACGCACTGCTTGTATCGGTTAGATTTCTAATTCTTCTTTTTCTTCCATTTCTTCCACTAATGAGTCTATGGCAACCCATAGAACCACTTGCTGGAAAGTTATGAAATTTGACAAACAGATAGAGAACAGACTCAACATTAACCACAGCAAGTCTGGAGTCTCTAACTCAAACTTTTCCAATTTTTTTACTTATATTTATGCTAATAACTTTTGAACAGTAAGGTCTAGATGTTTTTTTTTCCCCTCTGAATCTCATGTCGAGTCAAATTAACACCAATTTTTTTTTTTTTTTTGCTATTTTGTGTTTGTAATGCCTACTTTTTCAAACTTGTTCTAGATGGTTTATCTGATTTTCACCAAAATTAGCTCAGATCATCTTCAGACCATGCTGGCAAAAAGTTATGGAATTCAAGTTGATTTGTCAAACCATTCTCAAATAATGTGTGAACCAATTCTACAAAGATTGCACAAAAATGGATGTGAGGCTACATCTCTGCAACGTTTTGGTGAGGCTACCTGCGCATTTGAAAATGGCTATTTTTGCTTCTAGCTTCTATTTGAAAAAAACAAACAAAAAAACAAAACTGGTCTCTTTAGATTTGGAGGAGCATGCCTAGTTTAACCACACTCGTTAGACATTTTTTCCTATGTCAGCCATTTTGTGTGTCGACATTTCGAATTTTATCATAAAATGCTATATTATATGAACACATTGGCATATCGTTACAAAACTTGGTGTGTGTGTTCAGGACCAAAATTGTCCAAAATTGGCCAAACTTCCTGTCCTTCATTTTGATTAATGTTGAAAACCTACTTTTTTGAACTCCTCCTAGACCGTTGGCCTAATTTTCACCAAATTTGACCCAGATCATCTTTAGACCATGCTGGCAAAAAGTTATGGATTTTGTGTCGATATACAACATGGTTGTTGTTTAATGCATCAACAGATTTACTGGAAAGATGGCAAACTGCATCTGATGCCATATCTCTGCAAAGCTTTGACATATTTACACCAAACTTTGTATGTGCTATTGTCACCTCACACTAACCACGTCACATCAATTTGGTGATGGTGCCACCTATTGGTTAAAAATAATAAACCATCCATTGACCAATAATGCAAATAACTTTTGATTGCATTAGCTTTTTGTAATGAATATATTCCTTGGGTCATGCAGACAACATAGATACCAATTATGCCATAGTCAGCTGAACTTCCTGTCCGATATTTTGATTTATGTTGAAAACCTACTTTTTTGAACACCTCCTTGACCATCGGTCTGATTTTCACCAAAATTGTGTCAGATCATCTTCAGACTGTGCTGACAAATAATTATGGATTTCAGGTTACACAAAAAAAGTTTTTGAATAGCATTGCAACAAGTATGAGGCATGATGCCAGACTACGTCTGAGGCTTTGATATATTGACACCCAACTTTGTGTGTGTCATTGTCACCTCACACAGAACACACCACATTGATTTGATTTAACCTGTTGGTCAAAACGATAAGACATTAAATCATATTACTAGTGGTTGTATTTATGGTTTTTCACCCATTTTTGACTAAAACCATCTTAAAATGGCTTTAATTGCTCATTGCTGCAGTTGCTCTGAAGCTTTCTGCCTTGCTTGAATAGTGCTTGGCCCCTTAATTGCTGCTTGCAACTATATTTATTCTTGTTATTTTCCTAAAGCAGATAATAAATTGGAAGTCTCACCCATAGGCTTACTTGCACATTGAGGAAATACATAGAGTGCAGGAGATTTATCAAAATTATGAGAATCTTACATTAAATTGCTTTAGGAATCATCCTTCATTTAATTGCAGGATGGAGTTATCATAATGCATTAAGTACTTGTACGTATTATTAGGTTTTTTTTTTTTTTCAGTAATCTGTAAGTAATTTTCAACAACACTTTTTCCAAATGACAGAATGGCAGAATTCCAGTAAGTACAAGGATACACTGGATAAATTTCCTTGGAAAGTGAATAATGAAATACCATTTCCCCAAGCAGCTACACGCAACCCGCGCTGAGTCAGAAACGTTTCACATTGATCCTGTTTAATGTAAAAGATTTTTTTAAATACCGGATCCATTAAAACTGCACTCAGACTAACTCATATTCCACCACAACTCACAACATAACCCCGCCAAGACCCTCATAAAGCAGAAGTGCACCGATGTAAACAAAACCTGACAGACAGTAACCTGGTCATGATGTTACAGCTGACTGGAAGGAATTAAAAATGTCATAAAATACTTGCATACACAAGGGCAACCGTGGCCTAATGGTTAGGGAGTCGGGCTTATAACCGAAAGGTTGCGGGTTTGGTTTGAGGGATTGAAGGTGGTGGGAGTGAATAACCAGTGCTCTCTCCACCCCCAATACCATGACTGAGGTGAGTCCCTTGAGCAAGGCACCAATCCCCCAACTTCTCCCCGGGCGCCGCAGCGATAGCGATATGGCTGCCCACTGCTCCGGGTGGGTGTGTGTGCATGTGTGTGTTTGATCATTTCTCACTACTGTGTGTATGCACTTGGATGGGTTAAATGCAGAGCACAAATTCCGAGTATGGGTCACCATACTTGGCCACACGTCACGTCCTTTCCTTGCCAGAAAAGGAAGACCAACTTTCTAGTGAAATCTCATTGAGATTATGTATGAAAAAAGGGACATTTCTAGTACCAATCCATCTTTTAAACACAGTAGTCTGTGCAATACTTTCTGTGAAACTATTATAAAAATAGTCCCAAACCATTGTATCTGTTCATAAACCAACCATGACTGACATCAACTCACTGATTGTCCAGTCCCTAGTGTTTGAAGGAATTGGTTCGGTTGAGTGAATGATTCAAAGACTTCAAAATTCTTGTGGCCAGTTGTCAAGTGTGAACGAAAACAACATAGCAGAAAAGGTATTTGGAATGCGTAAACAAAGCAGTTCAAGCAGTGTAAACACCTCTCAGCCAATCGACTTCCTGTGAAAGTAGTTTTATAGATATAAATATATAAATATACACAACAGAATTCAGTGGCATGATATTGTGTACTTAAATACACATGTGAATTTGTGTGTGCTAACACACGTTTGTACAAGCACCTGTATGAAAGCAGGATGCTGATTCAGAAATTACTACCAGGAGCGGTGGCTTGACCAAACTGCTCCAAGGCGTGTGCGCGTACCATGTCTTTAAGGGAGGTGTGTCACTGACGGCTGTATATTTCGAAATCCATTAGGACAGATGATCAAATGATAAGATACGACGAAGTTAAAGACAGAAAAGGGAAACTCCACCTCTAAAGCAGTCTGAGAGAGAGAGGAAGAGAGAGAGAGCAAGACTGATAACACGCCGAGACATGAGGCTGCACAGAATGTAGAAAGAGCCACAGAAATATGTGGAACATAGAAAGGAACGAAAGACGACCGCAGTGAGCACCAGGGAACTGAATTACCCGTGAAGGAACTAAAAAAGAAAGAAAGAGAAGGAAACGTATAAACTTTGCTTTCACTTGTAGGGTAAGGTAAGAATCATTTCTTACTTTCTGATCTTAACTGAGACTTCAGTCAGTAGATCACAGTTAATTATTATCACTGTGTGATTACTGTGAAAGGGAAATGAAGACATGCTTGTAACATGAATAAGCTACCATATCTGTGTTGTTTATGTATACAATACAAAGTTTACATTTATGCATTTAACAGATGATTTATCAAAATCATTGAATGAATACAATTTACAAGTTTGTGCTCTCTGGGAATTGAAGCTATGAGTATGATGTTGCACCATCTACCATATGACTTATAGAAATGATTCATAGTAGCAGATGACTCATAGCTGTAGTGAACTTTATTAAAGTGCAACTTCATAAGGTGTTGTTTAAGAAATGTTTTATAGAAGAATGTAAGTGAGGTAATGCTGGTTGACTTTCATATGGAAACAAACACAGGGATAAAAAACTAGGATGTGCAATTTTTCCCAGCTTCCCAAGCTATTAGTGCATCTTGGACCAGCAAAAGCAAGCCAGTGACCATCTTTTAAAAGTAATTTTTTTTTTTTTTTTATTGGAATCTATGGTTCCATTTATCACCTATAGAACTATAGAAGTTTTGCTCCGTTGCACAAAACTTTATTTTAAGTGAAAAGGGTTATTCAGATTTTAAAATCTTCCTCACACTCAGAAATAATGGTTCTTTTAGAAAAGGTTGACTGAAAGGAAACTTCTTTCAAGAAGCCACAAACGGTTCTTTCTATGACACCACTGTGAAAACCCCTTTTGTAATATTTATTTTTAAGAGTGCACATGTTTTCTCAACTCTGATCCTACCTACATACATTAGCTTCAACTCTAATCAAACCCACATGAACAAGCCAATCAAGATTTTCAGGATTACTAGAAAATTACAGGCAGGTGAGCTTGTTTAGGTTTGGAGCTAAACTCAGTGAACCCAAAGGACCAGAGTTAAGAAACCTTGACCTATCGAACCAGTGAGCAGCTCAACTGCAGTTTAAGGCTTGATTATGTTTCCAATGTAAATACATTTACACTCCCCATATGCTGCAATAAAAACCCTATAAGCATGTTTAATGATGTCATTAAAAAGCAATGCTGCGTTTTAAACAAACAGTAATAATTAAGTGCAATGACATGTCAATATTAAAAAGCAATGCGGCACTTTAAACAAACAGTAATAATTAAGTGTAATGAATAATAATAATAATAACAGCATAATACAAGTAAAGTGGGTAAAAAGTCTTAGACTTAGTCTAGTCCGGAATTTTTTAGGGTGATTTCCTGAATGAAGAATAGAGATATTTCAAGACTAAATTGAGGTTTAAATTAAACCAGGACGCAGGTTTAACTTCAGATTAACTTTGTGTTTCCTGTCTTTATACATCAAAATTATTGGCACCCTGGTAAATATGAACAAAGAAGCCTGTGAAAATAAATCTGCACTGTTAACCATTGTGATACTTGTATTCATGTAAAAAAAAACAAAAAAAAAAAAAAAAAAAAAAAAAAACTTTTCATAAAAGTAAAATGGAAGGGAAATCACTTTTTTTAAGATTTATTTTTGCCTTTTATTTTGATAGGACAGTATAGCACTGACAGGAAGCGAAGTGGGAGAAAGAGAGGGAGGTGGGATCGGGAAAGGTCCATGAGCCAGGACTTGGACTCGGGACACCCAGAGCGCAACGGCGCTACATTAGACGGGAAATCTTATTTTAAAATAAATGTTTTTTCTCTAATTCTGTCACAACGTGTGAGATGAAAGGTGCAACACGGAGATGAAATGCAATGAGAAGTCTTTAATATAATCCACACGTAAATCCACACAGGTAAGTCCACAAAAGGAAGGCTGGAACACACGTATTCATTGATATCAAACTGAATACAACTTATAAAGGTGAACTAATGATAGAAAGGTGCAGGTGATTAACTCATAATGACAATAACACGGACAGGAACAGGAACACCATATATGGCCACATGAGGGAAAAAACAATACAAATAGTCCAGGGGTGTGACAAATACACATCGACAAAATTAATGGCACCCTTTTATTCAATACTTTTTGTGACCTCCATTTGCCAATTTAACAGCTCCGAGTCTCTTCTATAATGCCTGATAACTTCGAAGACCGCATGTTAGGAGATCAGAGTTCATTCCTTCATACAGATTCACTTCAGAGCTCCATGTTGGTGCTTCTTCTCTTCAGTTCACCCCACTCATTTTCTACAGGGTTCAGCCCTGTTTAAAAAAAAAACAGTATATGTTCGTTATGTTTTGAAGCATGGTTTAAGATGGTCTTTAGCCAGTCATGTGCTGGCTCTAATCAACTAGCTCCTGCTTAGGACCGGCTTAGGAAATGCACACACTCTGAAAACTAAAGGTGCTTCACGATGCCATCCAGTCCAGGAGTTAATAATCTGTACTTGATCTGTGTTTCAGAAAGCCTTTTTTAAAACCATGATTAACTATTCTAGATTAAGCCTGCTCTTGGCTTAATTTAAACCCTGTCCGGGAAACTGCCCCAATAACAATTAATTATGCATAATTGCATGCCAGTAACCCTAAACCAAACCCTAACCATATATTAACTACATAGTTAATTAGTATTCCTCAGTACTTATATGTATAATTACACTGTAACAAGGACATCTTAGTACTTGCAATCCAGATATGCAGTCTAATGTGAATTTTATGATAAAATATGCATGTATGCATAATATTACCAAATAATAATAATAATAATAATAATAATAAAATAATAAAATAAAATAAAAAAGGTACTGTTTTGGACATGTGACATAACCTACAAATACCATAGTACATGAATATGGTAATCATGATATGACTATCACTGCAGCATGCTACAGTTATATTTGTTTACCACTATGCCACATTATGCAACCCATGCTATATTTGGGCTGTAGTTGTCACTGCCGTTTATTTAGTAAGATCACTATCAGCAATCCAGGAACAGTGTGTCTGGGCATCCACTCATGTCAGTGCACATCACCTCACATATATTTTCCTTTTTTTTTTTTCTGTGCACGTCATTACAATATTGTCATCTGTGTCAAGCGTGTTAAGACTCGCTGCCTCAGTTTCAGGCCAGTGCTGTATGATACAATATCTGCTAAATGAACTGTGTGGAGATTAGATGTGGTCAGAAGGAAACAAGGAATACACTGGATTTATTCCTGTAAAAGCCGTAATAGAACACGATTTTACACAAAGCCACAAAAGCGCATGTTTGTTTGTGTATAATGTGCTGGGAAATGATTCATAATCAGGTGTGTGCAGCTGCACACATGTGTAGTCAAGTGTTCATTACTCTATTGTGTTCTCACAGAAGGTGTGTTTGTCTTTGTTAGTGGGTGTGAATGGATTCGTCTCAGACTATGTCGAGTCTCCTAGACGTACGCTAGACAAACACTGCACACAGTCCAAAGACTGGCCACATTGAAACGGGAATGTTGGAAATTCAATCCAAGCGTGCTGAACTTTACTTTAGCAAATCTCGTTATCAGCCCACCTTTCTTTCGTCTGATCCCGGTTTTGTACGAGTTGGGTTTTGGTGGAATAAGGAAAGAATTGTGAAAGATTTCTGGAGAATATTTACACCAGCAGTGTTCATGTCTGGTCTCGCTATCAGGAAGCAGGTTTTATGTGGAAAAACTTGTTCGAGAAATCTTGGCTTTTGTCCCATTTTCTCACAAAATTGTATGTATTTATGTAAATAAATGATTTGGTACCTGTGGTTTTGCAATATTGATGTTTTCTCTGAAAAGTGTTGTAACAAACAGTGTTACAATTTATCTGTAAAAATAAAAACAAAAATCTAATATACACTTACACTAATAAAAAAAACAGTTTACATTTTGTATACTAATTTATTTGTTAGTCACATTTGCTTTCTACATTTCCATTCAAATTTAGACAAATATAGTGTGTCACAACTGTCTTTTCCCATTTGTGACCCTGGACCACAAAAACAGTCATAAGGGTCCATTTTTTCAAGGGTCAATCAGCCGAAAGCTTAATAAATAAACTTTCAATAAGCACTAATGTGGGGTTTGTTAGGACAGGAAAATATTTGGCTGAAATACAATTCTTTGACAATCTGGAATCTGAGGGTGCAAAAATAAATCTAAATATTCAGAAAATCACCTTCAAAGTTGTCCAAATAAAGATCTTAGCAATGCATATTACTAATTCCAAAAAATTTATGGAGGACATATATATATATATATATATATATATATATATAATGTACAACTTATTTTGTTATATCTCGTATGATAATGATTCATTTCATTCCAGTAGCTCATTTCTGATTTGTTAAACCGGCAGCATTAGGATCTCCTGAATTGAGACAACAGGCCTACCTAACATTTAAGAAACAGCGCATTCAAAAGTTAAAAACATCTCACTCACCCTCACGTTGTTCCAAACCCATATGACTTCATGTCTTCATGTGGATCACAATGTAAATCCATTATCTTGATCAAAACTGCTGGTTCCCACACAACAAAAGCAGCTTTCAAGTTCCAGCAAAATCAAAAAACTACCATAAACGAGTGGTTTTCAATTGTGGTCAGACAGGTGTAGTTCAGGTAATGGAGCTCTTGGCTAATTAGCTGAATCTGAATCAGGTGTTTCAAATAATGAAGACCAACATAAGATCCTCAGAATTAAAACCCACTACCATAAACCATCATAAAAGTGCAAAAACAGTAGTACATATGAGTTGTGCACTATATTCTGAGTCTTGAGTCTTTTAAAAGTCATGTATGTGACTCCGGACCACAAAACCAGTCATAAAGCTGAAAGCTACATACAAAATAAAAAAAGATTTCCATTGTTGTATGGTTTGTCAGGATAGAACAATATTTGGCAGAGATACAACTATTTAAAAAAAAAAAACTGGAATTTGAGGGTGCAAAAAAAATTAAATATTAAGAATACTGCCTTTAAAGTTGTCCAAATGAAGTTCTTAGAAATGGATATTACTAATCATCAATTAAGTTTTAATATATTTAAGGTAGGAAATGTATAAAATATCTTAATGGAACATGACCTTTACTTACTATCCTAATGATTTTTGTCAAAAAAAAAAAAAAAAAATCAATACTTTTGACCCATTCAGTGTATTTTCGTCTATTACTATAAACATACACATGCTACTTAAGACTGGTTTTGTGGTCCAGGGTCACAAATTATTTTCAAGATTGAAACTATTGAAACTCAAGGTACTGTATTATTGGATCCTGCATGTGTCAAGTTTGAATAAGCAAAAACATGAGATTTGAAGGCCACAGCAGATAAACTTCTGTGTAGATGAATATTTTTTAACAAATCCCCTTTTGTGTAGCACGTTAGAAAATATTACAGGTTTAGAGCAACATGAGAGTGAGTAACTGATGACACCTTTCATTTTTGGGTGAAGTGTCACTTTGATGATTGAACTCTTTATACTCTTATCCTCGATGATCCTCCCTGACCTTTTATTGTTGTGTCTGACCACAAAAACAATTGCAACAATAATGGCTAGGCTAGACAGCTCATCACTGAATGATGATTAAATGCAAACAGCCTTGTGACAAACTACTCGGGTAAAGATCAAGAGGAAATAAAGTCTGCTTATACAAGCATTATTTCTTAAAAAAAAAAAAAAAAAAAAAACCTCTTTGGAAATACAGGCCATCAGCCCATACGCTTGTGCTCTACTTTTATGTTTGAAGTGGGTACTGATACAGCAATTGATGGAAATGCCTGATGTGGTCTGGTGAAGAGATAAACAGTTGGTTGTGTGAATGACATCCATAGATAAGTTTCACAGCTTTAAACACCTGGATCTGTTTCTCATGATCTTTAAGACCTTTAGACCTTTAGATGTGTCAGTTCAGTTTTGTAGACAAAACTTTGAAATAAACCCTATATATATCACATAAAGTCAAATAAATGTTTATTAATGGAAGATTTGAAGTGCATATTGAAAAAAACTTATTTAAAAAAACTTAATTAAAATTATGATGTGCTTTTTGCACAGGTCATCATATCATTCCCATAACTCCTTTTTTGTGTTATTGCATAACTCTGATGACTTTACTGTTACTAATAATGTTACGCAAAAAATGTGAAAATATTTCTTAGAACATTTTTTGTTCTTCTTTCTTTCTTTCTTTCTTTCTTTTCTTTTTAGTCTTTTTGAGAGCTTTATTTAGGTGCACACATGATTTAATGATCAGTAAGCCCTCTGAAACTATATCTCACAGGATATATGCTTGCCTTTGAACAATTCACAAAAACATTCCCACATATTATGTGAAACTATACAGTAACACACAGCTGAAATAATACCACTTCACCAAACCAAATGGATAACAGTGTGTTTTTGAAAGCTATATAGTCATTTTTTTATTGTGTAACATCCTTTTTAAATGTTGATTGATAACATGCAGGTTTACCTTCTAGTAAAACCTCAGTCAGCATAAATGATCACAAATCATTTCCTGCATGAACTTCCTGCAGTGATAAACATGCAAGGTTTGTGGTCAGAAGTGGGTGTTGGGTTTCACTCTATTTTGATGGTCCCTTGAACACATTCTGTTAACTATAAATAACATTGCACCTATGTATCTACTAACTCTACTCACTAGAGTGGAGTATTACTAGACTGGTAGGGTTAGGGTTAGAATAAAGTTGACGTACTTGCAAAGTTACTTATAGTCAGTAGAATGTCTGTTGGGAGACCATCACAATAAAGAGTTAGCAGATATAAAGCAGACCGTCTAATGAGAGTTAGTTGACATGTGGGTGCAGTGTTACTTATTGTCAACAGAATGTTCAAAAGGGACCGTCAAAATACAAACACTGCCACCTGCCATGTATAAAGTCTGAGTTGGCTGAGTTTTCATTGTAAATTCTTCTGATTCATTCTGCATTTTCTAGACTTTCACATTCTGTGTTCTTTCTCTTTGTGGTATTTTCTCTTTTCTTTCCTGTCCCCGAGGGCCTCTAATGGACGCAGTGTTCTGGCCATCTGTGTTCTTTCTGTGCTCTGTGCTCGGTGTACTGATTTGGTGCCTCTTGAACGGATGGTTTGCGGTCATATTGAATTGAGGGGATCTGGCACAAGGAGATAACGATCATGTTTCACAAACTCGTGTAACCACTTCGGCGAAACGTCGTGTTTGCAATGCATCAGGGAGCCTGTGAGGATCTGCCGTGTGCTAATGCATTCTCTAATGTACAGTAAGTGGCTCTGCGGACGTGATTTTTTCCGCTGGCCTTTTTGCTGGCCGCCACTGAGACGTGCTGAGGCTACGACTCTCTGACCTGTGCTGCTGTCTAAAGACCACGAACATAATTTACGGTGGCTCACACTCTCTTTATGAGTGCCTAAGGCTGAAAATATGTACATAATGCAAACAAATGTGTTTTCTCTTGATATACATTCACTGAAGTTCGGCTGCTATTTTGGTTTGTCAGAAGTGCACCTTTTATGCAAAATCCACTTTTACATTGTGTTTGGACATAAATGCGTGTTGGCAGTGTGAACACAACTACCCTACAATGATAAAAATCCACCCACTCCATATTTTTTACTCCCCGTGAAACCTAGGCATGTCTCACTAGGCATGTCATTTTGATTCTATAAGCCAGTGGTTCCCAAACATTTTCTGCCGGGGCCCCCTTTTGCAGAATAAAAAAATTCAAGCCCCACCCCCGCATTTACACATAAACATAAACACAACTTCAGAAGGATTTATTTGAAACGTAATAATTAAAATTCAGTGTGTGACAACTTACTGAAAAAAACTAAACAAGAAACTAGTCACTTTTAGAGTAGAAAGCATGAGGCTTTACTATGTACTTTTTTTTGTACTATGTAACAGCATTCATTGTTTTTTAAACAGATTTTCTCATATTTTCTTCTCTTTGTTGTAGTTGCGATCTTTGAATTAGATTCATCATCTACTTTATGTTTACCTGGCACTGACGTCTTTTCAAAAACTTGTCCATGCTTAGAGCAGAACTACTATGCGTCATTCATTCATAATTTTACTCGGCTAATGGCAATTCTCATTTCTGATATCAATTGCACCATCTAGTGGTCTGTTATTTTACGACAAAAACCGCTACAACTGACAACAGACCGCTGCAGCGGGTACTGCGAGTCGTCTTGAGGTAATAAAATATGATGAAATTCATATTTTGTGTTTAATTATTTACATATGTGGCAAGTAGCCGTATAATAAGCAAGATAATTTCACAGTGGGATCTTGTATCACCCTGAAAATGTTTCTTTTTACATAAAAATCTAGGGATGTACCGAAAATTCTTGGCTGAAACTGAAACTGCTTTGTAATAATTATTTATTATTTTATTAATTAATATAGTCATTTTGTTAAACTTTTTAATTTAACTCAATAATATTAATGATACTGAATAAAAAATATATATATTTTATTCAGTTCTATGAAACACAATCAGATATAACTTTTTTTTTTTTTTTTTTTTTTTGACTAATTATCAAAATAATGTATAGTCCTACAAAGCTATTATTATTAGAGCACGTGAGCAGAGCATACCGTCACGAGATGGTAGCGTCATTTTACCAGCGTTGTCCAATGCAGCAGTACTATAGCATGTTACAGCACAGTATGCATTGCTATTGCGAACAGGAACAAGTATACACAGAAATTTTCTGTCGGCGCGTTATTTGAGCGGTCTTTGTATTTCCGCTGAGCATAAGCGGCACACGAGTGGAGCATTCATATGGGCCGTGAGCAACTCAACGGAGCGCACATTCAAAGAGCGGAATATTAAGCGGGAGCGTCACACATTAAGTGGTGTGCGCTAAATACTGCCGGACTGAGCGGCAGATATTTTCGGCCGTTTATCTTTTAATAAGATTTCTACAAAAATCGGCTGTACACTAGCCTTGCCGCGCCCCCCTTATCATAACTCCGCCCCCCATCTTGGATGTAAGACTGAGAGTCTTCATTTTCTCCCAACATTTGAGCCACTAAAGACGCAGTATGTTTATTTTTGAACCTAATGTGCCTCAAAATCTACCTAAAAACATTGACATCTGTGCAAATCATTTCACTCCAGACTGCTTTGTGAATGTCAAGTCATTATAGTGCTTAGCTAACGTTTTATTTGTGCATGTTTGTTATCTTAGTTTTTTAGAACCACACTGAAAAGATTAGTTTGTGAGCTCTGTACTCTCTTAAAAATAAAGGCTCCAAAGGGGTGTTTTTGCAGTGATGCCATAGAAGAACCATTCTGCTTCCCCAAAGAACCTTTCAGTGAACAGTTCTTAAAAGAACCATTTTGAAGAACATTTCTTCCTTTTTCCACTAAAAATAACCTTTTTTTTTTTTTTGCATTTGAAAGGTTCAATGGACATTCAAGGTTCTTCATGGAATCATAAATGCCAATTAAGAACCTTTATTTTTAAGAGTGTAACATCACACTGTTTTGTCCCACTTTTGGTGTGTTTGGCTTGCCATACGTACGGCTGAACAACAGTTCTCTCTGTCTTAGTCATGTTGCTTCTACCGACTGTTTATTGCTGTAGGTATGCAAAGCAGAGATATATAGGTTGTGCCCTGAAGATAGGCCAGGAATATGCAGCTTATTTGCATTTAAAGTGAAACACACCAAAACAGCTCTCTTTTAGACACGCCCCAAAATTACATTTTCCTGATGTTATGATAAATTATCTGTTCGGTATTCAGAGCTGAAACTTCACAGACACATTCTGGGTACAACGAAGACCAATATTACATCTTGTTAAAAAAAAAAAAATAGCTATTTAAAATATAGGTATTTAAAATTAATGTTTTAGTATATACGTTTTATGCTCAAAGTCAATGATTACTTTTATTATTATTCATTTATGTCATGCACATTAATTACAGTTTCTTTTGCCTTTTCCTGTTCATGTTTTGATTAATATCAAAGTTTGTAATTTTGTGATTTGATCTTTGAAAAGAAGGGAATGGACAAATACTGCTGTATTACCAGTACTGCTGAAAATGTCATTGCTCATCTGTGCATTTGTCTACTGAGTTATTAAACCCCAGTTGAACAGATGCCATTATCAAATTAAGCATGTTTATTTGAAAATATCAGTTGATCAGTAAAATGATGCCCTGTCAAATCACTGTGCAATGAGAAAAACAACTCTATGTACTATTGAAATTAGTGTATTCCAGTAACTTCCTAGATATATATTAACAGAACTAACTGGAAACAAAAGTGTTACACAATCAAAAGCTGTGTTGCTCAATTTTGTCAGTCATTTCAGGAAACTGCAGTCACCATCATTAAGTGATATTTTTTTGTCAATTATATACTTTAAATATTGCATATTCACAGTTATTAAATCTGTATATTTGCAGTCACCTTCATTAAGTGATATTTTTGTCAATTATATAGTTTTATTATTGCATATTCACAGTTATTAAATCCATATTTACAGTCACTTTCATTAAGTGACATTTTTGTCAGTTATATACTTTTAATATTGCATATTCACAGTTATTAAATCCATATCTATATAAAGATACACATATAATGTTGCTGTTTACATTTCAGTACTACTTTTATTCAGCAAGGATGAATTATATTGGTCAAAAGTGACAGTAAAAAAAAACATTTTTAATATCACAATTTCTATTTCAATTAAATGCTGTTCTTTCGAGCTTTCCGTTCATCAAAAAATCCTGAAAATAATACATATCATGGTTTCCACAAAAAGTGAAGCAGTACAACTGTTCTCAACATCGATAATCATCAGAAATGTTTCTGGAGCAGCAAAATAGTATGATTTCATGTGATCGCGTGACACTGCAGACTGTGAAAACATTTTTTTTAAAACAAGCTAACTGAAGTAACTGAAGAAATGTTGTTCTTTTCCTCCTCAGATTGCCAAGATGAACCTCAATGGGATTCTGTCCTTCTCTTCTCTCCTACATGTCAGTTCGTCCTTCATCCCAAACACCCTTTCCAGCCCATCTCTGAACATGTCAACACAGCATACCACGAACATCATGACCAACCGCAACGGAGCAATTGCTGGCGTGGCAATCCTCGGCCTCGTGTTCCTCCTCGGTGTTCCCGGGAACTTCTTCATCGTTTGGAGCATCTTGGCCCGAGCACGGCGTCGCTCCATCACCACTCTGTTGATTCTAAACCTTGCCTTCGCTGACGGCTTCCTCATGCTGCTGACTCCGTTCTTCATGGTGTATTTGGCTCAGCGCAGTTGGATTTTCGGCCTGATGCTGTGCAAAGTCCTGTTCTATCTCTGCTGCGCCAACATGTACGCTTCCGTATTTCTGATCATGCTGATGAGTCTACACAGGCTGGTGGCGATAGTGTGGCCGAAGCGTGTCGGCGCACTGACGGAGCGCAGAATGCTCAGGCGGTTGCTTGCGGGACTCTGGTTGCTTGCTCTGGGACTCTCCACACCTGTTTTGGTTTTCAGGACCATCATAAGCAGCAATGATAATCAGAGTCTTGTGTGCGACTGCCAACACCCAAAACCACAATATGTAAGGCTTTATTTCAGATCAAAACATTACACGCACATCCAAGAAGAAAAAAAAAAACACAGAGTTGAATAAAGCTCTTCAAGAGACAGAAAAATACACACAACACATAAAGTTCACCCAAAAATTACATCACTCTCAGGCCATTCAAGAAGTAGATGTGTTTTTTCATAGGATTTGGAGAAATTTAGCCTTCCATTATTTGCTCACCAATGGATCCTCTGCAGTGAATGGGTGCTGTCAAAATGAGAGTCCAAACAGCTGATAAAAACTGTAATCCAATCCCCTCCAGTCCAGCAAATAACATCTTGAGAAGCAAACAAGAAACAAATCCATCATTGAAACATTTTAACTGTCGCTTCTGGCCAAAATATGGTCCTTAATTCATAATAATAAATCCTCCAGTGAAAAGTTGTTTTCTCAAAAATGCACCCACATATTTGTTTTGGACTGTTTGGCTTGTAAACATCACTTGATTTTTGCATATTTCTCTGCTGATTCAGATGAGATGACATTTTCACTGGAGGAGATGTTATGGATTCATATTTTAGCCAGAAGCAATTTTAAAGTAAAAAAAACATCATGCATCTTAATAGTTACAATCTTATATTAAAGTGAGTTGTGAGTTGATTTGCATAACATGCATAACAGTTTGAATGTGCAAAATATGGTTTAGGTTTAACATAAGAGTTAATTAAGCTTTAAGCAACATTTGCTCATTGAAAGTAAGCATCTGTTCTAAGAAAAGCATCTTCGGCTGCTTCTGTCCTGGGTATGTCGGTTTTGTACATCTAGACTCTGAAATGGAAATTCTGCTTGTCAGGTTGCAAGAAAATTATTGGTGAACGGCAGTGCTAGTGAGGTCTGGGCTGTAATTCTGAGTTGTTCCAACTAACAGATCATTTGCATATTTATTTGGGAATTTGAAACTTCCTCTCTGTAAAGAGCTTCTCTATATGATGACACTTCATGAAGTTCCTGCCACAAATAGTGTTTTTTGCCAAAAAAAAAAAAAAAAAAACAAAAAAAACCTTTTTGTAATGTGTCCAACAAGCCTTGTGGCAGACATATTTTCTATAACAAGATCAAGAACAAAATTCAAATATCTACAACAGTGTTCACGGCTTTGTTACTTCATGCCATTGTTGTTCATTTGTAGGAGGTGATGCAGTATGGCATGGAAACGTTGCTGGCCTTTTTGTTGCCATACGGCGTGATCATAGGCAGTTACATGTGCATCCTACGCAGGATCCGCAAGACGCGCTTTCGCAGACGCATCCGCAGCGAGAAACTCATCCTGGTGATCATCATCACCTTCGGACTGTTCTGGCTGCCGTACCACATCATAAATACGGTGCAGGTGCGTGTCTGTCCATTAAACACTGCATTTCTCAAATGTGAAAGCACCCTAATCATGTGTTCCTCACACAGGTGGCTGCTGCTTTACATCCAAATTCTGAAACGCAAACATGGTGAGCAACTTTAAGTAATGTTTGAGTGAACTTAACTTATTTAATAAATCTGACAAGTAACGTTATGCGTAAACAATTCTGCTGTAAAACACCTCCAACAAGACAACAGTGCAATAATCCAAAGCAAACTTGTACGTTTTTAAATGCTCTTAGCATCTCAAATATTTATAGACAAGTAAGCGTTAACACCAACCAACTATTCTGCCTCCAACAGGCTAAAAAAAATCAGGGCGAATCTACGAGCGCTCACCTCCACCGTAGCTTTCGTCAGCAGCTGCATAAACCCAGTCCTCTACACCTTCGCCGGGAAGTCGTACATCCGGCGGGAGGGTCTGGCCTTCATGGCGCGGCTTTTCGAGGGAACGGCGCTGGAAACGACGCGGAGGATCAGGCGCAGCAACCAGAACAGCCGCGATCGAGAGAAGGAGACGGATGAGGGAGATAGTCTCAAAGACAAAGACTCCGATTCCACCACTACCGCTAACTTGAATTCGGCTATTAAAGTTGTGGCGCAGAAAAACGGCAAGTGAGTGTGTGGCTGCGGCTTTGTGACGAGAAACTTAACCTACAGTGAGAGCGTTGTTCCGGTGTCGCAGGGTAGGTAAATCAGGACAGATTTTGCTTTTGTAAAAGATGGCGGTCAATCCAAGTTTATATTATAAAATAAAAAAAACTATGTGCCAGTGGCGTATCCAAAAACAAAGAGCCCAGTGCCTAACCCACATTGAGTAATGGGCTAAACAAGAAACAGGTTCTAACTCTTAAAAACATGGCAAAGAAAGTCCACAAAACCGGCCTGGAAAACTTGAAGAACTGTATTAATTCCATCTCATTCAAGAACCGCTTCATGTGTTTGTCCAGTAGAGGGCGTCAGACAGCTGAGAGACAGATGAACCTTTCAGAACGTCAGAAAAACCACCTGCATGGATGGGTCCAATAATACAAGTAATGAGATTGTGTAGGGAACCCAATGTCCAATTCCTGTTTTCTTTCCAAATAAATTTCCATGACTTTTATATATCATTTCATTGTAAGTTCATGATAAATGTTTAAATTCAAACACGGTTTACTATGTAAATACTTTACAACTGCATTATTAGAAAATGTATAGATTTCCATGACATTCTCATTTCCTGATAGCTCCTGATTGTCCAGTGAAGCCGAAGAAAGTAAAAGACGGTGAATCAGGGTTTATTTGAGACTTTTTTTTTTTCTTTTTTTTTTCTACAACATCAGTCATTTCAGTGTGATGATTTATACCAGTGCATGTCTGCATGTGTGCTCGCGTTGTGGAATTTTAGTGAGCTTGAGAGATAAAATTATACACTGAAGCACTTCAATCCGCATCCGCTGTAAATGTGTAAATATCAGTCATGTGGCTGTAATATATTTCATGTAGCCTTCAGTGTGCGTGTGAACTGATCAATGGTGTAATTATGTTCAGATTGCAACATAAAGAGTAATGGTGATTAACAATATTAAGAAATGTAATGTGAAAATGAGGAAATTAAACAATGACTCCCAATAAATGAATTCTTTCATGTCGCAGTTGTGTAGAAAATTACCAATTTCTGTTGAGTATTATCAGTTGTGACCCTGGACCACAAAACTAGACTTGAGTAGCACTGGTATATATAGCAGTAGTCAAAAATATAAATTCTATGTGTCAAAATGATCATTTTTTCTTTTATGCCAAAAATCATAGGATTGTAAGTAAAGATCATGACGACATTTTGTTCATTTCCTACCGCAAATATATCAAAACCTATTTTTTGATTAGTAATATGGATTGAACTTCATTTGGACAACCTTAAAGGTGATTTTCTCAATTTATTTATTTACTTATTTATTTTGCACCCTCAGATTCCAGATTTTCAAAAACTTGCATGTCGGCCAAATATTATCCTAACAACCCATACTGGGAAGCTTATTTATTCAGATTTCAAGATTTCATATATCAGTATAAGATATCAATATACATTTTTCAGATGTCAATAGAAGTAAAAATAAATAAATAAATAAATAAAATAATAATAATAATAATATACATACATATATATATATATATATATATATATATATATATGTGTATATATATATTAATATATGCTTCTTTTCTCTGTTTAAACTTATGTAAATGGTCATATGCTGACCTTAAAAGTTGACTGGGTTGACATTTTGTCCACTTTACATGTGGACATTGTTAAGGCCTTTCTTTTTTTCGTCCTTTCTTTCTTTCTTTCTTTCTTTCTTAAATAAAGGCAACTAAAGAAAGTAGAAGTGTGAAGTGATTAATCACATGACGCAACATGTCACTGTGGAGCAGCATGAGTTTTGCGCAAGCAGCGTCGTAGGTCTCTGAGGCCACTGGAATACAGATATGTGAAGTTGGAGCCATTTGTGCTTGCAGCGCACAACTGCTTAAAAGCCAGGTTTGTTTCATTCAGATTAAAAGAATTTCTTCAGCGCTGAAAGATAAGACAAAAATGACCCAGCGCTGCGCAGAATCACTATGGCTGATGTTGCGTGCCTTGTTACGACAGTCTAAGAACTGGAAACGGTCACTTCCCTGTTATGAAAACAGCATGGGTCATTTGGAAATCTAAGTATTACACACACACACTCACAGAAAGATACATACGCACTGCAATTATTAGTATGATTAATAATTCACTTCGTTGTGCAAATCAACTCAGATAAAAGATAAAGTGGGTTCGAGCAAGAGGGAGATAAGAAGGACAAAATGCAACTAAAAGAAAATATATCTAAACAATACATGAACCAAGTCATACAAATGTCTTTTTTTGTGCATATTATGTGTTCTTTGCTCTTTCCTGTCTGGGGCAACTCGTTGTTTCTCAAGTGCAATATGTGAAGAGGAAGCTATGACGTTAGATAGCGCAACTATTTAAAAGATGGCAATGATAAGGACACTTCAGAGACATTGTTTAGGACTGATACTACAGTACACTGCCACGCTAATGTGCTCGGCTGTGGAAAGGTTTCCAACTAATTGAGGTAAGGCTGTTTGAAGTGTATTCATAATCGGGTTTGTGTGTGTGTGTGTGTGTATTTCTTGCTACATTGTGGGGACCAAATGTGCCCACAAGGATAGTAAAACCTGATTTTTTTTTACATGACCGCCCTGCTGTCAAAATAAATAAATAAATAAAGGATTAAAAATAGTAAATGATGTTTATCTGAAAATGTAACAATGCAAGTAGGTTTTCTGTAAGGGGTAGGTTTAGGGTTAGGGTTGGGTTAGGGGATAGACAATCTTTTGGTCAGTATAAATACTGTAGAAGTCTACGGGAAGTCCCCACAATTCACAAAAACAAACGTGTGTGTGTGTATAAAGTCTTCTGAATAATTGAACTTGATTACTGTTTTTCTAAACATCTTATCTATAATAATCAATTTTCACAAGCTAGTGATTTAAATGTTCTTTAGGTACTTTACAACACCGCTAAGGGAGCGAAGCATCTTATCAGTCATAAATGTGTAAAAACATGGTCAACACCTTTATCAGCAGGAAGCGCTTCATAAAATATAGATGACTACCATCATACATCAAACACAGGTCATGACCCAAATCTATAACAGTAACTTTAACCAAAATCAAAGTCAGAATTCAAAAAAAAAAAAAAAAAAAGAAAAAGACAAGAACTGCAACCATAAGCATATTTTAATTGTGCAACGATGGCAGTGTCAAAGTTTGTGGTGTGCTTGAAAAACAACACATCTTGGTGTTTCCTCAGCATCTCGTGCCACGGGTGTTATATTAAGATGCCGTGTTAAATTAGAGAAGTTACGCTTTGAAAACAGTCTCCAGACTTCTGCAGGGTGTCGTTGTGTTGCATCTAGATTTTCAAGGACAAGCAAGAACAAGGTCATCTCTGCCACCTCGATGAGTTTTATGGCACGTAAATATAAAAATCCCAGTCATAGTGTGTAATTTGATGCTTTTGTGGATTTACTTAAACCAAAAGAGGAAATGCTCTTTGTGTTGTGCAATATCACTACTTGCCAACACAGCAGAAAAAATACTAGATACACATTAATGCATTTTCTTTCTGTATTGGATTGTGTAACAACATACACTGTAAAATCTAATTAGTTGGGCTTACTTAAAAAAAGCATGCAAACCGATTGCCTTAAAAAAACTAAGTAAAGTGAAATAGGAATAGTATATTGTACTGACAAATGCTTAGTTAGTATAGTTTACTTACACGAGAGTTCTAGTAACTAAAAAAGAACTGTAGGGGGTACCTTTACTTTAGACTTAATATAGCTACTCACTGACTCCTAGAGTGCATTGCGGCATGAATAAATTGTGCAATTGCTTTGTTTTATTGTTGTTGTTTTTATTTGCTAATTTTATTTACTGTTTTGTGTCAGTAGTAGCACAACAAAAAAAGAAAAGAAAATAATAAAATAGTTATTGTCACAATTAATAAAAATAAAATTGAGTTGTTACCATTGTTGTGATTCATGTGCTGAATGTTAAAGTCTCACTTTGACTAGAGCACATTACCATAAATATCAAAGGATTGTCTTACTCTAATTAAGTTTCTCAAGGTGTTTATGATGAGCATTGAAATTGTTAAAGATCATTTATAAATATATTTAAAAAAATTAGCTAATTAATTAAGTTATTAATTAACAAAAATGAGTGGATTACCTTCTGAAAGTAATCTACTTATTATTTTTTCTTCCCTTGAAATCAAAAATTATGATTTCATGCTACATCAAGAGAAAAAAAAAAAAAATAACAAGATAAACAAAGTTCCAAGTGCCCAACCAAAGGGAACATTAATCACTATAATGGTAAGTGAAAAACAAAGACAAAAAAAACCCCACATTTTACGAAAATCAACATCAATTTATGAAGTCAGCTTATATGATGTTCTACACAATATTTCAGTTGTATTGAAACAACATTCAAGATGACTTTGGGAAATGAGTGAATATAACTAGTGAAAAATAATTGCAGATTAAAAATTGCCCCACCTCAAAAACTTTTCTTTTCTTCTTCTTCTGTTTTTATTTTGCAAATTAGCAACATATTAGTGCACTGCTGCCTCTCACTGGTTTATTAATGTCATTGGTTCCTTTGTGGCTACTTGAATATTTTAAGTAAACATCACTCAAAGTAGTAAGTAAATTGTTTTACTTGCCTTGAAAGTAGATGTAACTTGCTAAAACCTAGTAAGTATAGCATCTAAGTAAAGATAACTAATTATATCTAAGTAAGGTAAACTATTGGATTTTACAGTGTATACTATTTTTCACCTTAAATTCCTCCCAAAGGTGATCTTGTTTTCGCCTCTTTGTTTTCTTTCTCTCCACAGCAAATACGAGAAGCAACATCGTTAACTTTGAACCAAATGGCCACTCCTGTTCCTACGAATACCTCAGTCCTATCCGGACCGTCTCAGTCTTCCCCACCATCCATGCCCCTGTCTCAACAGATCGGGATTGCTATCTTAGTCATCGCCTTCGTGTTTGGTTTTCCCGGGAACCTGTTCGTGGTGTGGTCGGTTCTGTGTCGAGTGCGTCGCCGCTCCGTCACATGTCTGCTGATCCTGAACCTGGCCGTGGCGGATGCGCTGGTTCTCCTGAGCGCTCCGCTGTTCCTCCGGTACCTGGCGGGAGGGAGAGGTTGGGAGTTTGGATCCGCCATGTGTAAGACGGTCCATTACCTGTGCTGCGTCAACATGTACGCCTCCATCTACCTGATCTGCCTGATGAGCATGGACCGCTGGCTGGCTGTCACAAAGCCGTTTGTGTCGCAGAGGTTGAGGACTAAGAAAAGGCTCCTGTCCATCATGTTTGGAATCTGGGTGATGGCTTTTCTTATGGCTTTGCCCATGCCATTCTATCGGTACGTCTAAGTATTTATTTATTTATTGATTTGAAGACATTTAAAATACAAATCACACTTTTTTCAAGCAGTTACATCAGTCAAGCACAATATTTAGAACAGCAGATTAATAATATAGCGACCTCGACCATGGATCCGATTGCCCCAATGTATAATTCAACATAGGATCAGGCGCGAATTAACGCACAGGCTTACCTAGGCTGCAGCCTATGGGCCTCGGATTCCAAAGTAAAACGCCCCCGCGCATTCAAAAGCGTTGTGTTTTGAGAGCGACTCCCTGATGCGCGCAAATTAGGCTACATACAATATCTAGACTGTTATAAGTATGCAGGCTATAATAGGTTGTGTAGTTGTCTACAGCTCTGTATCATGCTTGAAAATTTGGTCTCTATGCACTTAAAATATTGAAAGAGTAGCCTAATTTGATTATGGCTGCACTTATTGTTTGCACTTATTGTTTGCACTTAATAAGACTAAGAAAGAACTGTGTTAAATAACGTGTAAAAATCTCACCTCGTCTCGTTCTCGTGAACCCAATCTCGTGTCTCATCTCCTCTCGTGAGTTAAGTGTCGGCGTTAAGGATAATCAAATAACAAAAGACAAGGAGGAAAAAATCACTCTGCTCTTGACAGAATAGCATTTGTAGCTTTATATGACTGTAAGTAGTTACAATTGTGCCCCGCCACATCACATTCACCTCTATGCAACCAATAAATTACTCCTAGAGCACAAAATTGTTTGCAAGAGCATATTTTTCTTAATTTGATCTAGTCACTTGATTCTGCTTTTAAAATGCACCAGATGTATGCATTTAAATTTAAAATGAACTAAATTTTGTTATGGCAGGCATACCCTCTAAACCCCCTGGAGCAGAGATCTTGAACTCAATTCCTGGAGGACCGCAGCTCTGCAGAGTTTAGCTCCAACCAGCTCCAACTCACACCTGCTTGGAGTTTTTAGTAATCCCGAAGACTTTGCTGGATCAGGTGTGTTTGATTTATGGTTTGGTTGGAGTGAAGATGTGCAGAGCTGTGGCCCTCCAGAAACTGAGTTTCAGACAACTGCCCTAGAAATAAGTTTAGCCAACTTGAAATATTAAGTTGTACTAAGTAACAACTTAGATATTTTTGTTTGTTAAACTTAAAATTTAATTTAAGTTGAATCAACTCAAATATCTAAGTTGTCACTCAAATATCAAATATACTAAGTTGTCACTTAGTATACCTTAGTATACCTTAACATTTCAAGTTGGAAACCTTTTTTTGAGTTGACTGAACTTAAAATTTTAAGGCAGCCGAGTAACAAATTATTTTAAGTTAACTCAACAAATTGTTTTATGGGAATGTAGAGGAATCACTGTATTATTAATATTACTTTAACCTTTGTAATGCCATTTATTTTATTTTATATTTTATATTTTATTTTATATTTTATATTTTATATTTTATTTTATTTTATGTACGTCATATTTGTGAAGAAAAAAATATATAAACATTTATCAAAAAAATTTAAATAATAAGACATAATCAGGAAGAATGTGTTACCAGTAAAATGAAGTCAGCATCAACAATTAATCTTTGCACAGAAGAGCACAAATGTGGGATATTTACAGACTTTTTAAAAAGACTCATAGGTGGCATTAATACATTTCATAAAAACAATGATAGGAAAGAAAAATGAAACTGAAACCACCAGTAGGTGGCAATAAGTCACTGTCTTTGTCACGAAATCATTCATTCAGTCGATTGACTGTTTTTATGAATGGGCCACTGAATCACTGATTCACTAGATTTGTCCAATAACAGATTAATTCATAAACAAAACAGTGCTGTGCTTGGAGATGCGCAGTGGCTCAGCTGTGACTATTCTGAACTATTTTTGTTGACGAAATGGAGCAAAATCAGACAATAGTGTTTCTAAAAAGTCACTTAATATTAACTTTTGCATACAATCAAAAATGTATAAAAGCATTGTATAAATTAAATTTCACATTTGCAAACTCCATTTATAATCATTAAAAAGCTGTCGCTGTCTTAGTTCACCAATATCTAACAAACTTCCATTTTAATTAATAAAGATCTCTACACTTCACACTAAATCTATTATCACATCAGCTCTACAGTTTGTTTGTTATAATGAATGACAAAAACTGCTGTCTGCGTTCACGATCTGTGCCGTGTTGTAAACTCTTGTAAACTCCGCCCACCAACCATAAATGCATGCCATTGTTTGATGATGATGGTGACAGAGAAAAACGAGTACTAGACTTTGCCTTGTAGATGCAGGGTAAATAATGGTAAATTTTGTAAAAATTGTCAATTCGAATTGTTAACTCGTCTTAATATTGTCTTGGAAAAACCTTGTCATTCTTCTCAGTTCAGTACATCAAGTCAGGGAAAGTCAGACAAATGTTAATATCCTCTATATTACTCAAGTCAGATGAGGAGGCATTCACCAAACACAGCTTACATTTCAAAAAACACACTTGAAATTGGTTATAAGTGATTGGATATTGTTAATCAGTTAACCAATTAAAATTTACAATGCTTACATTATGTTTTGTAGGACAGTTAGCACTTAGGCAACACAGTTTCAGGGCAAAGTAGTGTACATTTTTGGTGAACTGGTGGCTAATTTGTATGAATTTGTATGGTTATACATTTTCTTACATCTGTGAATCTGTGAATCTGTCTATTCTTATTATGTCTCCCCCTCAATGGGCACTGGATGTTAATGTAATGTCATTAAGACGCTGGAGTCCAGTGTTGCTCAGATGTAAAATTTTGGTAGGAAATAAAACTGGGTTAATGTCAAAATCCGATGTTACCTTGACTTCAAGATTCATTATTGGGCAGTCATTTTGGTTGGATGAAAAGATAAGTTGACATCAAAATCTAACGTTAGCTTGATGTCAAAACCAGATGTTAGTTTGACAAGGTTCAGCATTGGACAAAAATAAATTTTGGTTGAAAATAAAAATCAGATTGACATCAAAACCAAACATCTGCTTGACGTCCAAACCTCCAAAATTGGCTTGATGTTGTCTTTTGATCAACCTCCAACTCTGAACAGATGAATTTCATGTTGTGTGGATGCTGACATTGACATTTAGCAGATGTTGGTTACAGTACCTCACAACTAAATGTTAGTATTGGACATGAATGTGACGTTGGCGTGAGGCATTTAGATGTTCAATTTTATTTAGCTACTTACCTCTTCGATTTGAAACCAACAAAATATCAACGTGTTATAAACCGACACTTTAACAAATTGTATGGAGGTTAATCTAATGACATTTAGTAGACTTTGGGGTTTGGTTACTTAATACCTTTACCTAAAACCAACAAATTACGTTCTGTTAGATCAATCATTTGCTTTAGAAAAACAAATAAAACAAATTGTGGCTATAATGAAATGGCATTTTGTAAACTCGAGTTAGAATTACAGTAAGTGATGAACGGAGCAAAATTCTAGTACCACCGCAACTCTGTATCAACAACCAGAACAGAAACTATTGGCTGTACAAATAATTGCAAACCATCTACTTTATGTCCTTTTTTATCTGACTATCAATCTGTCATCTTATGTTTTTCAAATCTTTGCACCAACAGTTCCGTGTGGCCAATCCGTCCAGGTGTGCCCATCTACCTGTGTAAGCCTTACCACTGGGACAGCAATGCTCATAAAACCTTTCAGTACCTGTCTGAGACTATTCTGGGTTTCCTGCTGCCTTACACCTTCGTCCTGTTCTGCTACATCTCAGTGATTCATCGACTGCGTAGTGCCATGTTCCAGCGCAAAGGAAGAGGAAACTTCCTCATCCTCCTTATCATCGCTGCATTTACAGTCTTCTGGCTGCCGTATCACATCATCAACATCCTACAGGTGAGCTGTATGATGCCGTTAATATCTTATTGCTATAGCCTATGTCACAGGTAAACATCACATGATTACACACCAATGGAAAAATGTTCAAACTAGGATTCTGTTACACTCTGCATCTGAAGCACCACATTTATAAAATGATCACGAAACAACACTTTAAATTTCCACATTAAGGAAGTGTAACAAATTATTGATTAATTGTTGTTCAGTGTTTTAAAATCCTTTAAAACAACTGGATTTCATCAACATTATGGCTCAACTTGAAAGTTTCATTTCATCTGTTGACAGTGTTGGAAATTAACAGAATTACGTAATTTAATTACAAAATAAATGTAATTGTAATCAATTACAGTTACTGAGGAAAAAAAAACATGTAATTAAATCACAGTTACTTATGAAAATATTAAGAATTACAAAAAGGGTTAGATCTGAATTTTGTTTATACACCCACGTACATATTTAATTGATTTCTTCATAAGTTGAATGAACATAAATATGAGACAAAATTGTTTCAGGAGTTCAGGACACAGAATAGGACACATGCTTACTCAAAATCTTTTGCTTTATTTTTTCAGATTTGTTCTTTTTTTTTTTAAAGCCATTGTTGGATGCCAGTGTTTCCTGGCATAACTATGCAAATATTTGATTTCAAAAACATTATCATAGTGATTAAACTATTTCTTGTTATGGTTTAAAATCTTTATTTAACATCAGAATGATCTCAAAGTAAGTGTGATTTTGTGATAACTGAGCTTTAAAATTAAATGATTATAATCTTAATACAAGTGATGAAGGATTTTGAAAGTCTTACAGAGTTGAATCAGTCAGTGTTGAGTATACTGTACGTTAACCCATGGCTTGCATGTTTTAAAAATAATTAACCGTTAAAAGCATTAGAAATTTATCAAAGTAATCAGATGTAATCAGTTACATTACTTTAAGAAAGTAATTGAAAAGTTACACTACTTATTACTTTTTAAACAGGGTAGCTTGTAATCTGTAACCTATTACATTTCCAACCTTTCCAACACTGCCTGTTGACCACAAACACGCTTGACTTAATGATTGTCTTGAAAGGTCACTTAGAGCGAGGCAACTCTTACGTAAATTAACCATGGTTTTACTACAAACAAAACCAAAAACCATGGTTACTATAGTTAACCCATGGTAACCACAAATTAACCATGGTCTTGCTACACTAACCATAGTTCGACCATGGCATTTGTAGTAAAACTATGGTTCTACAAATGGTTTTTCAACACATTTATTACATGGCTACTACACTACACTATAATAAAACCATGGTTTATTTTTTTATAAGGAAAATCATTTAGGGATATGTTATTTAAATATCCATTCTGATTGGTCAGTTTACTAATGAGAAGTTTTTACTCACTATGTGAAATAAATAACGACTTTTTACAATAAAAAAGTATTTGAGTTATGCAAATTAATGGATGAATTGTTAAAAACAGCAGTTAGATTGATCACTTTTATCATTTTTGTTCTTCTTTTTTTTTTTGTTGGTCTGTGCTCACAGGTGATTGGGGTGATGCAGGGCTCCTCCTCTTCTATTTTAGAAGCAGCAATAGTGGCCCGTCCCAACGTGACGGCGTTCGCCTTCTTGAGCAGCAGCGTGAACCCCGTCCTGTACGTGTTTGCTGGCAGCTCTCACATCCGTCAGGCTGGTTTGGGCTTCATGGCCAAACTCTTTGAAGGAACCAACTCGGAGTCTGCCTCCACCCGCAGCAGTCGGGGCTCTAATGCAGAGAGCTCCGTTTTCACCAAGCTGTCTGTCAAGTTGAGTCGTAAAGGGGACGATAGGAGAGAAGAGACCCCTGGTGGTGAAAATGAGACAATGGCAGACATGCACAACAGAGATGAGATGAAGACTCTGACCACCCTGCATTAAAGTGCTCATATCATGCATTTATTCCGTTGAGGTTCATTTATAATTTTAGTAAATGTTGTTGGACTCGCATTATCGTAGTAACATCATCTTCTGCTGCTGCTGTTATTTTATTTTATTTTTTTTGCTGTGTGAAAATGCTAATTTTGTTGCGTTTCATACTTCTACTGTTTACTGTATTTGTTTGTTTGTTTACACAATATGAATATGTTTGCATGTAAACAACATTATTCATTTGCTTACATCCACACCAAATTTAGGTGTTCAGCTTGTAAATATATTCTATTTACATCTCTGACGTGAAACGCAAATATAAACTGTGAGTGTCATTGTTAGTCATATCCCATTACATATCATTCTTATCACTTTGACTCCTAAAAGTCCAAAAATATACAAAAAAAAAAATAAAATGAAAAACTAGTTTTTTACAAAGCTGTATGAAATATTTTATTAAAAGTATAAACAATTTAGTTTTTGTTTATTATGGGAAGCAACTTGTACACATTTGCAATAAATACTGATAATGAATGTTTAATTGTGCTTGTTCATCAACTTCCGCCTTTTTAAATAAGTTTTAAATAAGATTTAATCCACTTTTGTTGAATTTTATAATTTAATGATCATTCTGATGTTGGGAAATATTTAAGAGATGAGGTTGCTGGTTGTACATGTGTTTATTTGAGCTGCCGTTGTTGACACATTCTTTTATATTTAGTACAAATATATTATAGATATTTTATATCCTATACCTTAATTCCTTTAAGAATAAACAATATTTCATTTAACTGAAGCACATAAAGCTGGTGCTAAATGACTCACATTCAACCAGTCATTTCTAATCTAAAGACATGATTAATATGTAATATACAAAATATATGAAAAAGAAAAGTAGCCACAGCATGTTGAAAAAATCTGTTAAAACTTGCATTAGCAGTGTTTCTGGCCTTTCAGGCTCTTCAAATGGAGCAAACAAACTCGCAGGAATCACACTTATGCATCAACAAAAATGCATCCACCTGCAGACCTTCAAAAGAACAATTTACAGCTCAGTAACTGTTTACTGAAAAATACGTTTGAACTATATTAACAAACATCTGAGCAAAAGATTTCTGCCTTTTAACCCCCAGGTATGGCTGTCTGCTGAAATTACTATATGTAAAATTATTACTGAAGGTGATTAATGAAAATAAAGTTAGAGGACGTGAACACACAAGAATGTATCTCACATGAAAGGTCTCACTCTAAATTTCTTCTGCAGATGAAGTTGAGTTTGTCAGTTTCAGGACGGCTGATCCAGCGCTGATCTCCTCCAGACTGAACTGCTCCAGATCTCACTGTGTGTTCACAGTCCTCCTCTGATGTGCCGTTCCCTGGTGCCCAGTTCTGATAGCACACGGTCTCTCCGCTCACCCAGTACCAGATGCCCACAGTGCAGGAGTGACGTAAACCCAACCACACCGCCGCAGTAGACGCCCATCTAACCACATTCGTCACACGACGCTGCATCTCTTCTGAATGATCCGAGACCAGATCCACATGATTCTGTCTGCAGTATCTCAGAGCTTCAGACCACGTCCGATTCTCTTTGATCAGAATCAGTTCAGGATCTACAAACAAAACAAACCACAAGCAGAAACTATAGAAAGACTGATCAAAAACAAAATGCAGAACAAACACTGTGGATGAATTTTTCATGTCAGACATAAACTTTTAAAAGATCTGGAGGTGATGGATTAATTGTGTGTTTTGTGAGGATCTACTCACCTTCGTAACACACAAAAGGAAACTGGTGGTTGTTGCAATGCATGTCTAACCATTGTCCCTGTGCCCCTGTGTTCAGTTCAACAGCTGTACAGTTTTCATCACCTTCAACATTGTTAGGTTCATGAGTGCTCCAGTATCTGAATGAGGAGTCACTCTGATCTGACCACTGCCATGAGTCTCTGACTCTGAACAGACCGATCCAGACATGTGATCCAGATAACTGTCTATCAGTAATAAACTGTTTAACCCATTGATTCTCATTCTGGTTTCTCACACTGACCAGATCAATGTGATTCTGTCTGCAGTAACTCTGAGCGTCTCTCCAATTCATCGTCTGATTGACAAAGACAAGTCCTGTGCTCTCTTTGAAGATAAAACATGAATTAACATTTATGAACATTTGGATGATTTTAAAGCTTTCTGTTTTTCCATTATGTTTTCTTATGTCTCTATGGGATACTTGATTCAGCAGCATGAGAGAACCGTGAAACAGAGGAAGATGTTACAATGCAGCTAAATATGCTAGTTATCTAGTCCATAGAAACATATATTTTGATTGTAGACTAGTAATTTATACATTAATATATAGTGATCATCTTGATGTGTGACTTTTGTATGTTTCAATGGGCTATCATTAGTACACGGACTAGATTTGAATTAATCTAAAACAAAATAATTTACTGGTTTGTGTTGAGATTTTGAGTGCTGAAAATATCAAGCTGCATCACCTCTAGTCACTGCTGTTTGTTTATGAATGCTATCGGATCTACTGATAGTATATGAAGAGTTCAGATGCAAAACCAGCTAAAAGCCATCTCAGTCAAAAATGTACGGTGACCGGGAGGGAACACTTTCGTTTCACTTAAGTTTGTCGTGGCCACGAGATGCTATGATGAGGGAACGACATCCATTTCTCGTGGCCACGTCTTATTATGTTGAGGAAACGACATGCGCTTCTCGTGGCCACGAGTTTAATGCGTAAACAAACCTGCGTGACCATAGTAACCCGGGATTATCAGAGATAGATTTATTACTATTTTACTTTGAATTAAGGAATTATTATATTAATTATTATAGAAATTAATACATTATTAAATGATTATATTAACAACAAGGTATGCTGTCTATGTGAATGCTGTCTGTGCGCGATGCATTAGAAAGAAATTTATCATTAATAAATATTACCCAAAGTACAGCAAGAGGCGCCTCAAGTCGGACAAAATTTCTAACCGGCATGCACTTCTTCAAGTCAGAATTTGATCGAGCTGCGCAGCGCTGCGTTAAGTCGAACACACCTATAGTATACGTGCATCAAATACTTTTACTTCAAACTCCCTAAACTCCAGCCTCAGCCCAATCAGAAGTACCATTACTTACATAGAAACCTATACAAAGTAGCCAGAAAGAAATGCTCAGATGGATTTGCATCTGAACTCTTCATATATATATATATAAGTACATATAAGTATAGACCAGGGGTGCCCAATCGACGTTCCTGCAGAGTTTAGTTCCAACCCTAATCAAACACACCTGTCTGTAACTATCAAGTGCTCCTTGATCCTAATTAGCTGGTTCAGTTGTGTTTGGTCAGGGTTGGAGCTGATTATATATATACATATATATATATATACATATATATATATATATATATATATATATATATATATATATATATATATATATATATATATATATATATATATATATATAATTAGTAATAGTGTTTAATATTGCACTAAAAATTGGTATATATGCATGTATAAATTAATGGTGGTCGAAGTTTTAAATAGCTGCACTCACTGTTGTTGCAGATGAAATGTCGGTTATCACTACATGGCAAATCATGCCATTGTCCATCTAACATCATAGTACAATCATCTCTGCCTTCTGGTTGTCCAGTAGCCCAGTTCAGATAGAGCGCAGGTTCACCTGAAGGCCACTGCCATTTATCATGACCCGTCTTCTGCAGCCCAATCCAGACATACCGAACATTTCTATCATTCACACTCTTCTTCAGCTCGTTCATGTCGTTCATGTTGTCAACGGTGGCCAGATCTGTGTATTTCTCTCTGCAGTATCTCTGAGCTTCAGTCCAGTTCTTCCTCTGATTTATAAAGTGATACTGACGCTGAACACATTCAGATATGGAGCAAAGGGCTGTGAAAGAGAGGCTTTGCTTTAATGATTTCATAACAGGATCAAACCTAATGAAACTAGAAACTATGAATAAAACCACAAACACGCTCACCAATGAGAAGAAGAATGAAATATAGAGTTTGGTCCATATCTTAGGAAGAAAAAATATTGAAAAACAATAAATATTCTTATTTATGTTGAAGTGAAGTATGATGAAAGAAAATAAATAAATAAATAAATAAATAAATAAATAAATAAATAAATAAATAACCATCTTAGCAACATAGCAGGATTTTCAGTTAATGGCTGAAGAATGAACATTTAAGTTGTTCTTACTTTAGAACACTTACTTTTTTTGTGTGTTTCTGTCCTGAGTCTAATGTTTCTGTCTACAGCTTCAAACAATGTGATTATTATATCTGCTTCCCTCCGTCACATCATTTGTTTATTACTCTAAAAACCCCTATTTCATATTTGCTTCCTCTATATTTACATAATTTTCCCCTAATTTGCATACTGGTGTGTGTCAGTCAGTATCAGTCAAAATGAATATTGACTGTAATCAAAAAAGTATATACATATGACAACTCATAATTTAGATTTTAAATTGCACAACTAAAAACATGTTTTAAATGTTACTGGTGGGCTGCATAACTTGTGTTACATCCCTCTTGAGCTTGACATGCAGGGGAGCGCGGGGCACAACCTAACACGTTCTGAATTTCTCAGTTTGTGTAAATCCATGTGGGGTTCAGGGTATATTTTTTTTACTGTAAAAAATGTCCGTTAAAATAACAGTGAAATGCTGTAAAATCACAACATTAAAATACTGTAAATTGAATTACAGTGAAACATTGTATACTTTACAGTGTAATTTAGTAACATGTTAAACTAAATGTAACTGTAAATTCAACATCAAAATGATGTTTTTTAAACATACTTTCTCTGTGTAAAAGACATATTGATGTTATTTTGACAAACAAACACTGTTTTTGCAATACAATGCAATACAGTATAAATGGCAATGAAACTGTGTTAAAATTACAATTAAATTCTGTAGACTTAAATAAAAACATGCATGGTTTCCAAAATGCTGTAAGAAAGACTGTCACTTCAATGTTGCCTATTTATTTAGCCTGTTATTATTTAATGAAAGGTGAGCAGTATTTGGATTGTTTTAGCAATGATTTTAGGGGGAATGTTCAAACAAAACACCCTGGGTAAATGAACACTGAAGAACGTTGGAGGACCAGTGCAAAGTGTCTCTGGTAAGTAGCCTAAAATCGTTGAAAATCTCTATTTTTTTCTGCTTCTGCTTCAGTTCAGACATCCTCATTGGATTCTTTGGTTCCTATAGACGTTGCCAAGGTGAGATAACATACGTTCTATTCCACGGAGAAGCCTATCGCTGCAGCCTGTAGGATTTGGATATCCATATCCAAGTCGGCCATATTCATTACGTCACGTTCGATGAGATATCTAAGTAAAACAAACTGCAAAACGACAGAAGACAACTACCAAAAGACGAACTTTATGCTGGTAAGTGACCACACATAGTGTCTTATGTTCATAACGACTTTGCTTTGTTGACATTGGGGAACAGTAATGCACGTGATACGGTGATATTTGCCTCTTGGATAATGTATCGTTGTCGTGTCAATTTAACGTTAACGTTAGCTGGAGCAAGCTTGTTCATGCAATATTATTGCGAAATTAACTATACACATTTTCAGTTTGCTAAATTATGCAAGATTAGTAAGACCTAAGCTGCTGTTATAGCTAAATATGAGTTCGGCATGAAAAACACTAACGTTAACGTTAGTTTCCAGTGTTGGCCAAAATAACTAAATTCAGTTAAGCTTCTATAGTGTTGTATCTGCATTTAGTAAGCTTCAGTCATTGCAAGAGTTTTTTTGTACTTTGTACTTAAGTCCGCGAGCCTAGTTTGTTTCAGCCATATTTGCTGCGCGCGCGCCCTCACTCTGCAAGAACTCTCTCTCTTCTCGTCGTCGTGGTGTTTACAACGCTTTATACAATTTTGATAGAAAATTAAGTGCTACCTGCTTATATAGCGTGGTAAGTCTGCACTGCCTTTTAGAGACAACGTTTTTCAAATATGTGTTTGTCAGTTGGGTGAGGTAATGTTAGCTATTCTTTCGGGTGTTATGTGAGAGTTTAGCACTAGCTAAAATGGTTGTCTGCCGTTTTTGCAACCGACATTTTGCAAGTTTGAAAGGTTATGTACTGCACTGTAGAATCCACAGAAATGAACCCCGTTGTGTTTTTAAATGTGAATCCGCCGGTTGCAAGCAGACATTTTGTACATATTCAGCGTTTAAGGGTCATTTCTATCGCAAACTAAATGCGCCCACGCCCTCTGTTCTTTCTGATTGTCGTACATCAGCCATTATTGCGAATTTTGCTTGTGCTGTTCCACTGTGTGCGCGCCAATTTCAGGCCGTTAAAGAACTTCTATCCCACTTAAAAGAACATCTTGTGGAGGGGAGACCTGTGGCATGTCCGGTAACAGGCTGCAAAAGTTCGTTTACTTTAAAGTCATCCTTTACTGCTCACATGTCCAGGAAACATAGGGACTGTTCAGCTAGTACCATCAGTGAAATATATAAGGTTACACCACAGTCCTCTGATGCTACATTTCATGATGCCTCCCAGAATCTAGCCCCAAATGATGCGCCAAATAATGACTTGCCTCAGAATTTGAACGAGACTTTTCTTAGAAATATGTGCATGTTCTATCTTAATTTGCAAGGCCAGCTCCTCCTTCCAGCTTCAACCATACAAATAATTGTTGAAGAAATGCAAATTTGCATGAAATGGGACAGGAATACACATTAAGTAAACTGCATACACTTTTGAGAGAGGAACTGAGTCTGACAGATGATGCCATTGATAAAATTGAAGCCTGTTTGAGGGATTCAGATCTCTTCTCCAACTCTCACCAGGGCCCACTGAGGTCAATATATTCAAGAGCACACACATTCAAAAGCATGTTCCGGTACATAGAACCTACAAAGGTTGCATTAGGAAGTGATGAAAGTTTGACACAGAGGTTTGCTTATTATATTCCAGTGAAGCAGACATTGGCCAACTTATTAGAATCTGAGTTATGGAAAAATGCAATATCACAGTCTTGTGACTCAGATACAGATGTGCTTTGTGATATAAATATGGAAAAATCTGCAAGTCAAACAAGTTCTTCACAGAAAATCCAGGGTGTCTTAAGCTGATTCTGTACCAGGATGCATTTGAAATCGTAAATCCTCTTGGCTCAGCAAAGAAAAAACACAAACTTGTTGCAGTCTACTTTTCTGTTGCTAACTTACCTGTTCATGTGAGGTCCAACACTGATCACATGTCCCTTGTCTTACTATGTGGTGAGAATGATTTAAAACACTTTGGACCTGGTAAGATCTTTTCAGAGTTGTTACAGGATTTAAAAGATTTAGAAGGAAATGGGATCACTGTTGGTGGTGAAACAGTCAAAGGGGCTTTGTATTGTGTTGCTGGTGACAATTTGGGATCACACAGTATTGGAGGGTTTACAGAAAACTTCAGTCAATCTCAGTACTTTTGCAGATACTGTGAAATTACTCGACGTGAGTTTCATGATGACCCACATGTTTGTGGTCCACAGCGCAACCCAGACAATTACGAGGCAGCTCTTGGACACCTACAAGCAGAAGGCATCAGAGACGTCAAAGGAATTAAGGTAAATTCTGTTTTCAATAACTTGGAATCCTTTCATGTATGTCAGCCGGGTCTTCCACCTTGCTTGGGCCATGACTTATTTGAGGGTATCGTATCCTATGATGTTGCACTCTTCTTGAAGTATTTCATAAAAACAAAGAAATGGTTTACATACTCAATTTTGAATCGGCGAATCAAACAATCCAAATATAAAGGATCTGATGCCCTCACTAAGCCATGCAGTGTCAACCCCGTTGCATGCAAACTCTCTGGTCGGGCTGTGCAAAATCGGAATTTTTTGAGGTTGTTGCCTGTGCTGATTGGTGATAAGGTGCAAGATCCAGATGATGATGTGTGGCAGTTAACGCTACAGCTTAAAGATGTTGTGGATTTGGTCTGTTATCAGAAGATTTCCGTGCCACAGGTAGCTTATCTTGAAATCACAATCCAAGACTATTTGGATTCAAGAAAGGGCTTGTTTCCTGAGAATCACCTAAAGCCAAAACATGATTACTTGCGGCATTATCCCGCACTAATTCTAAAATTTGGCCCACTTATCAGACTATGGACAATGCGGTTTGAAAGCAAGCATGCCTATTTCAAAAGGTGCGCAAGGCATTTGAAAAACTTTAAAAACATCTGTCTTACTTTATCTGAAAGACATCAAATGTTTCAGGCGTATCTATCGGCTGGACTAGGATGCAGTCAGTTGTTACATGTGAAAAACAGTTGTACTTTTGTCCCCAGCCTTTACAGTGATGCAAGTAGGCATGCTGTTACTGATTTTGGCTTTTCTGAAAATGACACATGTGTCTCCACAGACATCCAGTATAAGGGCACATCATATAAGAAGGGAGATTAGACAAATTTACATTTCTTGAAATGATAGCGGGGCAGATTGTAACGCAGTATTACAACGTTCCCCATCAGCGCAACTGGAATATGAAAGTGGTTTGTGTCTTCTGCTGGTTTGCCAGCATTAATAAATGATCTAAACTCATGAAAAACAGATTGGATATTAAAATAAAACAAAGCAGATTTGTCTCATTTAAAATAAATAAATAAATAAATTTAAAAAAATAAAATTTGAGATAAAAAAATTTACTTCAGCCATAAATGTACTTACACTATGGTAAAATACATTTTCAGCAATATCTTCAAAAGGCTTTTGAATTTTGGCACACTTTTGTCTCTGTATAGTGTTGCTATGGCAACTAGTAAATACCATAAATTTAGTCAAGATAGCATGTGTGGAAATATTTAAACCACGTGTGTTACAACTAACCCCCGCGTTAGTTTGTGCCTCACGCTCCCCTATGTTTGCGTTTCTCTGTTTTGGACCAATTTTTATATGTTGCTAAAACAAACAACTCAGTAATGAGCTGATTGATGAGGGTTGAGTTAATTAGTGAAGACAGGTGATACTGGTTACTGAGAGCCAGTGGTGGTTCTGTGGTGCCTTGGGCGAATCACCCCTTCTCCCAGAAAAAAAAATAAATAAATAAATAAAAATAAAAAATAAAAAAATAAAATAAATACCTTCAGCTGTACACTCAAAAAAATAATCTGTTGAACGAACATGATTTAATCGTAGCACCCACTATGCATCTAAACAAATCAAGTAAACTTGGACTGAATTGAATGTTATTTCAACGCAATATACATTTGTAGATTTAACATGATTTTAATATGTCAGTGTAACTTCTTTTAAACTAACTGAATCAAAATGTTTGTATTGTGTTAGTCTAATCAAATTTATTCTTATTCACTCAATGCCAGTAAAGCACTTCAATTCAACCACATTCTGCCTTGTTACATCAACTAGTTGTCTTGTTCATGAATGGTTTTAGTAGTTTAATGAATATCTATCTTGTTGTTTCAATTAGATTTGTTTTAGATGACAGCACTTAGAAACAAGACATTACCCAAAGCTCAGTAATTACATAAAAAGCACAGAAAACATGCAAACAATTTTAATTTTTTACTTTATTATTCAGCTTTAACATCAAGTTTAAACTGCTTTCTTCAATTTAAGTCTCCTATCCATTTAAGTTTTTGTAACACAGTGTAGAAGAAACATTTAGCCAACAAAATCTTGGCTCTTGAGAAAACTGATCCCCAAGCTTGTAGGACCTTAATGCCCTTTTGGACTTAAAACTTCTAAAAATTAAGCCATTTTAACAATTTTAACATTACCCTTTTCATGAATTTGTAAGGTAAACCTGGACCTGACACACAAAAAAGTAACATTTGAAAACAAACAAGAATGAACATGAATTTATAACAAAAAACAAACATTGATATTGTTTTTGAGGAACTGTGCCTTGGATGACAACCTCTGTCCATTTAGAAAGATCTTCCGCAAGAATTCAAAAGTGCATTTGAGCTCTGGTGGTTAGCTCAGGTTCAAACAGTGCATCAGTCCAAATAACAGAGCACAAGCCTGTGCAATGCTACTTAAGTCACTTAGGACTTCCACACCTTCAATACGGACACCATTGTCCAATGTCATCGTCAGGCAGCGCTCCCTCCTTTAGTATGTCATACACTCCCATCACAGTTTGCTCCCTGGAACTTTATGAGTCAATGTCTTAATCCTGTGGGACAAAATACATGAAAGATCACAAACAAAAATTAGCTCAAATATTTATTACAAGAATTGCACACATATATACTCACTGGCCACTTTATTAGGTACACCTGTAAAGTAAACTTCAATCCACTACAGGAGCTCTGCTGTGAATTTGACATTTATAGGGTTATAGTTTCAAATTTTTAAGTTGAAATTGTCACAAAGGTGATAATTCTACTATATGTTAATTATTGAAGTCACAGTGGGTGCTGGAGTGTTATTGCACTGCATTATATTATAAGATTGTTATAATTTATTTGGCTACCACATTTAGAGTTGGATAAAACATTAGAACCATCTTAGAATATAATGCACTGCAATAAAACAAAACCATGCAAGTACAGTTTTCTGATGCCGTTTATGTACTTATATATACATTTTTTTGTAGCATGCCTCATCTGCATTTCAGATCAATTTTAATTTTTAGTAGGGGTTTACACATAGTTTTGTAAATTAGGCCCCATGACAGCTCAACCAATATAAATAAAAAATTCATTGGTTTAGTGCATCAACCAGTTCACATAAGAAATACGTCATGGTGTGTCATCAGTTTCCTATAAATGAACAGTTTGTCCAGCTCAGTTACTTGACAGAGTAAAGTGTTCTCTCTTGTCACATTTTTGATGTAGCAAATAGGGAAAACACAGCCCAGTACAGAATATATGGGCTTTTAAAAAATTTTTTCCTCATCAACTCACCAAATATGCCTTTACTAGTTTTTCAGGGTCTTCATTTCATGTAGGTCCACAGAGACTTGATGACACAGGTTCTTCTGGTATGTATAGTGTCATCCTGTAGGGTGGGGACAAGATTAACTCAAACTTCGGTGGCGGCACATCTTAAGAGTACTGAATGTGTTGCTGTCTGTAGAATGTAAGGGGTGAAATCTATACACATGGGTTTTAAGTCCCGCCCATGTTTTAAACATGCATGGACAATTTAAATATACACAAACATAATGATTGTAGCTTCCAAAGCAATGGTTTAGTTTACAATGCTTAAGTCATTTATACCTATAACTCTTCTTTGCAACACACTTCCTGCACTGCCACATACACGTCACTGAAAGAGAAAGAAAAGGAAAGTTCAGTAATCAAAGATAGTTAGTTATATACTATATGTGAGCATTAAGAAAAACTACTTACCATGTAATTAAGGTGAGGTTCACACCAGAAGAGCATGGGCACAGCTTTCTATTGTGACACATTTTTTGTACATAAAAAGGAACATTTTCACTGTGGGGAAAAAAAAAAAAAGTAAACAAAAGATGCAAACTAATTTACCCTAATGTGTATTTTAAAAACTGGGCCGAAGAAAATTAGCACTACTGGGTGCTGTTACTAAATATCAAGAGTTTTACTTATATTTCTAACTATATTCCCTGAATAAAAACATGCATACAATAATTATTAATTGTACTGTATTCAATAAGCTGGCTAGCATGTTTATTCAAACTCTGTGTTTGAATAAACAGAAATGTCTAGTTATAGAAATTTTAAAGTAATAATACTAATATAATACTAATAATAATACTGATATACACACAGGAAGGGCCAAGCCAACATTAGTTAATTTAGCGAATGATGACAACAGTCCATCCGTTGGCATACTAAGCAAAATCTCAAAAAAAAAAAAAAATCTTTTTTTCCCTCACTCTAAAAACATTAACTAGACTGAAAAGAGCGATGAGAAGTGCACCCTGATTCAACATTAAGTTTTGGTGTTTCGGATATAACCGATAGACTAAGCTAAGTAAATGTACCTGGTGTATATCGTAAAAATGGCACACTATGCAAGCTACATTAGTAGGTTTACGGTGTGTTCGAGTATTCACTTTTTCTCGCGTTTTCCCTTCCCATCGTTGGGGTACTTAAGGTTTAACGTAGGTTGTTATGTTATGTGTAGGCTTAGTTACCATTGTATTGTGACAGAAATGCACCAACTGTAGTGGATCTATTAACGTTAAGTTGTAACTCGTATCGACAAAGACATGGAATTTAACCCAACACGTGCTTCTAGCCTGAGAGAATAAACCTGTTTAGAAACATCGCCACAGTGTCTAATAACTTATTTTAATCTATAATGCTACGTTACTAATTACAAACAGGTACATATTAATCAAGTACTTACCCTCAATATCAAGAATGCAGAACGATTAGACGCAGCAGTTCAAACCGCCGGCGCTCTCACAGCTCCACTTCTTCATCCGCCTGTACCCGCGTGTTTCCGCCGCAGTGCTGAGCATGCGCAGTGACTCACCAGAGAGAGTCGTCGATAAGAAGCGCCTCAAGTCTCATTGAATCAACAAGTGCTTATCTAATTCATTTGATTATTTCTTAATTTAGTTTCAAATAACAAGAATGAATCACTTAACAGAAGTAAACTTGTTATATTCTTGTTAATCAGACATATTTGTATTTTGCAAATCAAGCAAGTGGCTAGGTGACTTTTTTGAGTGTACAGTAAAAAAAAAAATAAAAAAAAAATACCACTTTAATAAAGCAAGTGATGTCACGTTTGTTTGGAAAAAAACAACAACAAAAAAAACAACAAACAAAAAAAAAAAACCTGTTACAAAAGTACATTTTACTGTCTGGTTATGTAAACTAGTTGCACAGAAGGATTGTTGTTGCCCCTATGTGTAATAACAGCAAGCAACATAGCATAACATTAGTGTTATCTTTTGTATTTTTTTGTCCCCCTGTTCTTTTTTTCCTCTGCTCACTCTGCTTCATATTTTTTTTTACCTTTGCTGCATCCAAAACTGCATACTTTCCTACTATATAGCAGGTAAAAAGCAGTAGGCGAATGCAAGGTCCCACCCACTGGGCCAAAAAGCGAGGTCCGTCAGCTAGGGTGAAGGTGTTCTGCGTGTATGTCTTTTCTGGCGCTTCTGTAAAAAGTAACTTGATTTATTAAAACTTTGTTCTCTATTTTTAACTCTGACTTCTTCCTTGTTTAAATCTGACTCCAATTTTAAGTGTTTACAAATTGTGATAGTAATTTTAGGTGCTGATCGTAATGTCAGATATGTCATAATTTAGACGTCTGATTATTTCGGACTCACTATACTTTCAACTATCCGTTCATTAATGATCTGGTATCACTTAGAAATTCACTCAGCCGTTTAGCGAACCCACGACACAAACTCGCCAGCTCTGGACTTACTCAGAGGATGAGGGATGATTATAATATATCTTAAGTGGACCGCACTCTGTGTATCCCTGCCATAAAATATATTTTTCCTACAATCATGAGAACTACAACGTGTTAAGCCAGTGGCAGTCAGAAATCGGAAGCCCATAATGGTGTTCCCCATGGTTCATCCATTGGTACTTCGGTGTGATCTGCCCTGGACTCAGAATTGCGGAAAATACCAGGCTGCAATTTAATCTACTAGAAATAATGATTTCTGAAGAGTCTAAAATGAATCAAGAAATAACATTTTATTTTGCCAGGCATAGAGAAACATCAATGAAAAAATAGTAAATTCAATCAATCAATGGAGGAAATACATCAATTAAAAAAGAATGGATTGACCCTTAGTTGCACAACTGATCAGCATAAAACATAGAATAAGAAATAGTTTCAAAGAGTCAGCATACCTGGCAAATAGAGACACACAGCAATCGTGCGGGAAGTTCTGCTTACAGATGCTTCCCTGACTGTTTCGCTAATCATCTTTAAATACCCAAATCATAACAAAACAATCATAAATTTAGTATAATAAAGACTTCACAGGACTTTTGCTAGGACAGGAGGTGACCTGGAAGCCATATCTAACCTGGAGGGAAAAAGTAACATCTGGCAAAGACCTTATCAGAGGCACAACCCACACCAGTTCACACCAGAGTTCTCCTCAGATTTGAGATCTTTATTTTTGGTCTGTTCCACTGACATGGGACTGAGATCACATTTCCAACCGCAATGAGACCATAAAAATGATACCACGCATGAAAAGGTTATGATCATGGATTTTGAAGAAAGAATAAATGCATTATGCAAGTGTCTCCCAACACTTCTAAGCCACCTTTTAATGACCTGGAACCATATGCCCAGGGGGCAAGGAGGGGGCTTAAGGATGGGTGAAGGGACAGATGAACAAATGGTCTTTCTTCCAGATCTTCCTGTCAGATTAGAAAGTTTATAGTTTTGTTGCATGGCATGTGTTGTGAGAACTTCTTGAGTTTTAGCTTCACGAGGAGATCAAGGCACCCTTACACTCTCGCGAACGCACTTCGAAAACTGACATGGAAGAGAAGAAATAGTTGAATAAAGTCGTTATTTTTGTTTTCTTTGCACACAAAAAGTATTCTCGTAGCCTCATAACATTACGGTTGAACAACTGTCGTCACATTTTAACAATGTCTGCACGAGGTAGTAGGTAGTACAATTTACTACCTTTCTGGGCCTTGAATGTGTCAGTTGCGTTGCTGTCTATTTACAGATAGATGAATTAAACTTGTCGATCATATCTTTTAAGTTGTTGCGCTTGTTATAACATCGTAAGTCACATGACAACGTCAACATGGAAGATGATGTCTGGATTGCTTTCGTGCTTCACACATTCAGGCTATAGAGTACGTACTCTTTTAGAGCTTGTTTAGTAAGTACTTATTGAAATTTATGTGTATGTGGTTTAGAATGCAACTTTAATTTTATTTATTTATTTATTTTTTTTTTAGAATTAATTCCTTTGTGAAAATTCTCATTTAGTTTTGTTTCCTGCTGTTTACTGTATGTTTTTAGTTCATTTGTTTAGAAAACATGAATATATTTGCATGTAAACACATCCTCATTCATTTACTTATGTCCACACCATGTTTAGACATTCAGGATGGACTATATTTACATCTCTGACGTGAAACAGAAGGATAAACAGTGAGTGTTATTGTTCTAGTCCAGTGGTTCTCAGCCTTTTTTACTCCAAGGCCCCCTCCTCTCCAAGTCAATACTATATATATATATTTATATATATATGTGTGTGTGTGTGTGTGTGTGCGTGGTGTGTGTGTCCCTTATTTTTCTATGAAAAACCACAATTGTCCCTTATGTTGCTCATCATAAGCATCATGCAGTGGTCGGGTGTTTTGAGCCGTCGTTCAGTCTGTATTTCACACAGTGTGATGAGAAACAGCTTGAGCTGCTCCAAAACACAGAATAAGTAGAAGAGAGGTAGTGCAGTTATTTTTTATTTGTATTTTTAATTTAACATATTAATCATAAAATTAGTGAATATACTTGAAATGTGCAAAACACATAATGTTGGTTCTCATTGATTCACATTTAACAGTCATTTCTAATCTAAAGACGTGATTAACACATGAAATGTAATATATCAAAAAGAGAAGTAGCCACACCAACAAACAGAGATCCTTAAAACACAAACACAGTATAAATGTATATCTAATGATGACTACATATGAAGCCCTTTGACCCCTCACAAAATTAATTTAACAGATGAACATCTCACAATTGGAGGACCCTGCACGTCGAAAAATTATGCAAAAGGGGTCCGCTAAAGTGACACTAAAGGGGTCCTGACCAAGCGTCAATATGTGACGAGTTGGGAGTGAGAATGTGTTGAAATTGCACAAAGTCACACGGTCAAAAATGGGGTACCTACTCTCAGATAAATGAGGCCTACGATTAATCAGATGCAAATAGAAACACAAAACCAGTCCTAAATAAAAGAAAACAAGACAAAAAGAATTAATCCAATATTTGGTATTAATATAGTATAATGAGAGATTTATAAGCAATTGTTTGGAGCGTTTATAAGCAAGTGTGACAGGAATCCAAACACAACCAGAGGGTTAAATATAATGCAAAGAAGAGTAATATTATGATAATTAGGAGTATGGAGGACAGGAAACTTTCATTTTCTGACTTCTCTGCCTGGTGCTGCCCTTAAGGAGGTTAAATACTTAGGGCATAAGTACTGTATTGTATAAGTGATGACTTGTCTGATGATAGGGACATTTATAGACAGTGTCGTATGATGTACGGTCAAGTTAATATGCTGATGCGCAAATGTAGTGCTCAGAATTTGTTAAGACTACCCTTTTTAGAGCATTTGTACCCCTATGTATACTGCCCATTTGTGGTGGTGTTACAGACAGAGTAGCATGCAGAAACTCTGTGTAGCATATAATGATGATTGAGACTGTTGCTTAAGGTTCCACGATGGAGCAGTGCAAGCCACATGTTTGTCCGTGCTGGTGTGTGAACTTGCTCTGCTGTGTTGCGTAATTTGATGTACAAGTGTATGTGTAGGTTATCAGACTCTGCAGACAGTATAATTTCAATACTGATAAACCCGGCACTAATTCAGTCAGATTTTTCTCCAGTATGTGGAACCACTGGTGTTTTAGTCTGTATGTAAATATGTGATGATGTGGATTCTGTCTGTCTTTGAATTATTAGTTGTTTATTGTGTCTACTGTATTGTCTGTCTTTTTGGGCCATTGAAATTTAACTAATAAAATTCATTGATTACTTAATCTATGAATCATATAGAATGTTAATTTGTTGCTGATGCAGTAATCATGAGTTATATATTAACTTTTGATTATCTGTGCATTAGTAAAGCATGAATTTGTGCTCCTGTATTGTAAAGTGTTACCGAAGAATGAAATATAGAGTTTGGCCCATGTCCGAGGAAGAAAAATATTGAAAAACAAAACACTCTTATTAGTAGCAACAGGACTCTCAGTTTATGGTTGAAGAATGAACATTTGAGTTTTTCTTACTTTGGGGGTTGTGTTTCTGTCATGTATCTGATGTTTCTGTCTGCAACTTAACACTATGTTATTGTTATCTCTGCTTTCGTCCATCAGTTAGCATGTCACATCATTTGTTTATAACCATATTTCATATTTTACTTCCTCTATATGTGTGTTTGTGTCCATCTTGTTCCCCTAATTTACATACTGACGTCTCTGTCAGTCAGTATCAGTTAAAATAAATAGGGATGGTAATTAAAAAAGTATATATACATATGACAATTCATATTTTTGATTTTAAATTGCCCAAGTGAATAGTTGCTTTAATGTTACTGGTGGGCTGAATAACTTATGTTACATCCCTGTTGAGATTGACATGTATGTTTGCATTTCTCTGTTTTGAGCTACTTTTTATCTGCTGCTAAAACACACAACTCACTAATGACCTGATTGACGAGAGTTGAATTCATTAGTGAAGACAGGTAATACTGGTTACTGGGAGCCAAAGGTGGTTTTAGCCTATATGGTGCCCTGGACGAACCAACTCTCTGCCACTTCTAAACAAAACAAAACAAAAAAAAAACAAAAAAAAAAGTTTACTGTCTGGGTATGTAAACTAGTTTGACAGAAGGATTGTTGTTGTGTGTAATAACAGCAAGCAACATAGCATAACTGTCAGGATCATCTGTCAGAAATCACTCGAGGGCCACACCAGACTGTTCCTGGTCCTCGCAAGCCTCACCATCTACCCAGATGACACGCTCTGTGCGTTCTACGTTGCCAGTTTGAACATCACGTGTAGAGCACCGTCGTCGCGAGAAACGAATCTCCGTTCCCGACCTGGTTCCCAGAGAAACTCTCCAGTTCCACTCCCGACCCAGTGCCCAGACCAGCCCACCATCACCCCGCGGTGCGGAGCATCAGCTTGAGCCCACCACGACCGTTAAGCCATTGGGGTTCGAGCCCCGAAAGATTTTTCTCTAGCCCCGAATGTTTTTGTATCGCCCTATGATTTCCGAGGAATTCACTGAATTTGTCAAAGTTTGAATGAATGAATCAAAAGCCGGTCATTACACTTCAATCAAATCGCGATGTGGACTATCTGTAAATATTGGGTCGCAAAATACCATTTAAATATAAATCCTGCATGTTCTGCGTGTCTCTTTATGAATGAATGGTGCAGACGCAGGCACGGTTTCCTTTACTACACACAAGCGTGCGTGACGCTCGCTGTGATTTCATAATTTCAGCGTCTGCCATAGAAAATGCATGAACAACATCTCCAGAAGTGCTCTGAGAGTACTTTGTGAGCACTTCACCGTTTCATTTGAGTAAACCAGGGTCATATACTCACAGAAATTTAAAGGTGTTCACGGAAACCCGTCTAAATAAAAGTTCGGTTTAGTTTATAGACATTGTACCAGAAATACATCACTATCATTCAGTAGAATATCCGTACCTATAGTACTACTACTACTATACTGTTGAAAAATGAAAAAAACTTTGTTACACAATATTTCTGACATCTTTTAAATTTGAATAGTACATCCCCTTTATTTGCCAAAAATAAAATTACATTTTCACTAATTAAAAGATAAATTAATATTTTATGTCTTTATTTCATAACCAGAAAAAAAATTAAATGCACAACACAGAATTTCATAAGGCTGTTGTAGAAATAAATAAAAGTTGTTTTATGCATTTAAATAAACATGCTAAAACAAATTTAACAAAGGTGCATTTTAAACATATGTATAAACATAAGGTGAGAAAAAACAAAACATTTCATAGGGCCCTAAACATAACTTAATTGTTGATAAATTGACTTTAAATTGTATAAGTTTCATTCTTTTAATTAATTAGACATCTTTTTTGATTAATAAAATTAAATTTAACCATTAAAAAGGAGTCCAAAAAAATAAAATGGAATTTGGTAAATGTTTGCTATTTGCAGTGATTACGATTTACTATTTTTTCATAGTGTAACGTTTTTTTGTGCTAAGGTGAAGTATCTGTGAACTGAGATCGAAAGCACAATATGACTTTGCTCACACGATGAGTTCATGATCCGATGTTTTCAGAGTATCAGAAGAGGGATGAGTCAGGCCATAAACCTTTTTTCTTTGTTCAGTTTGCACACTGAACATGAGTTAACTTGGAGCTCTTATTTTTGAACTCTCAAAGTGCACCAGATTAATGACTTTAACTTTAAAATATATCAGATTTTCTCCTGGGGGGGGGCCCTCCGACCTCCCTAGAAGGATCCAGGTTCACCCACCTGTGTCTAACAAAATGTTAGAGTATGATATGTACGTCATACATACATCATACGTAAGTATGATGTGACCTCCTATCCACCACTACTAGCCCCTGATGTTTTCAAATCCTAGAAACGCCCCTGGACAAGAATATCTCCGATTGAGTGATTGACGTGTTGTTTAACCTCATTAAACTAGTAATGGGAGTAAGTAAAGAGCAAACAAAAAAAGACAATAACCCCAAAAGGTTAGGAATACGCAGGTGTTTTTCAGGGTATTGGAGAATTCGTGGGAGAATGCACATTCCGGGTCAACCCACATGCAACGCCAGTGGTCAGCCCTCTACACAGAGTCCCCATCACGCTACGAGCCCGGCTAAAAGAGGAGCTTGATAGAATGGAAGACAATAACATCATTGTCAAGGTAACTGAACCCACTGAATGTGTTAACGCCCTAGTGGTGGTCGAAAAAGCCAAAAACTACGAGTGTGTCTGCACCGCAACAAGGCTGTCCAGCAGCCCCACTATTCACTCCCCACACTTGAAGAGGTCACCACAAAGCTCACGGGAGCCCGATACTTCAGCGTCCTGGACGCCAGGTCAGGTTACTGGGCTATTAAACTAAGCACAGAATCATCAGTGCTAACCACATTTAATACACCATTTGGCAGGTATAGGTATAGGGGCAGGTACCAACCTCAGAGCCATGCTTCAGCGCACAAATGCAGTGTCGGCGTCCAAGAGGTCAGCTATTTCGGCCACAGGCTCTCATGTGAAGGTATTAGTCCAGACCCACAAAAGGTAAAAGCCATACAAGAGATGCAGCCACCACAGTTCAAGCCTGAATTAGAGACCATACTCGGCATGGTCAACTACCTGGTCAGGCAATACTTAAAAAGCCTCTTGCCTCAGCCTCTCCTCGTCTCCAGAGGATGATACTCCAACTCCAAAAATACGACATTCACATCCTCCACAAGCCTGGGAAACAGATACCAGTGGCCGACACTCTGTCTCGTAAATCTATTAAATATCACGACGACAGCTTAAGCGAAGGCACAGGTACACACCCTGATAGTTAACATCCAAGTCAGTGACAACAAACTGAAGGAAATAATAGCAGCAACAGCACAGGACACTCAGCTTACGACACTGAACCAGGTCACAAAGACCGGCTGGCCTGACACATACAAACAATGCCCACCACTCCTTGGAGAATATTGGAACCACCAATGTGACATTTCCGAAATTGACGGCATAATGTTCAAAGGAGAGAAAATCATAGTCCCCCAGAACTTATGAAAGGACATGCTTGACAGCATCCATACGGGACATATGGGCATGGAGAAATGCATACACAGAGCACGAGACCTTTTATTCTGGCCGCGAATGGGACAGCGGATTGAAACAATGGTGGGACAATGCAGCATTTGTCAAGAACGATGCAATGCCAACACCAAAGAACCCCTGCTGTCGCACACCATTCCTGAAAGACCATGGCAGGTGGTAGGAACTGACCTGTTCACATGGAACAAACAGAACTACATCATCATAGTGGACTATTATAGTCGATACTTCTAGATGGAAAGGCTCAACAGCTGCACTGCATCAGCTGTCATCACCAAACTCAAGGCAGTGTTTGTGCGCCATGGCATATCCGAGTACATCATCAGCGACAACGTCCCTTGTTACAGTGCAGAGGAGTTTCACAGATTTGCAGTGGAATGGGATTTCAAACACACTGCACCACGAGCCCAAGATACCCTCAAAGCAACGGCCTAGCAGAGAAAACTGTTAAAACTGCAAAGCACATCCTAGGAAAAGCGAGAGCTGATGACAAAGACTACTGTCTTGGACTATTAGAATACCAGAAAACACCTGTGGACAACCTAAAATCTCCAGCCCAACTCTTGATGAGCCGCAGGCTGCGATCAAATCCCATGACTGCTGCACGACTCCAGCCTCATGTCACCCCTCAGCACGTATTCCGGAATCAGAGAGGAGCATGTCAGTACCGACAGCAGCTGTACTACAACAGGCCTGTCAAAGCTCTACCTCCCTTAGCTGCAGGGACACACATCCGTTTCCACCATGAGGATGGCTCATGGCAGCCAGCCAAGATAATACAACCTGTCAACACGCACAGGAGTTACCATATTCAAACTGAGGAAGGACAGATGCTCCGGAGCAATAGGTGACACCTCCGTGAAACGAGCGAGAGCCCAGGTACACCAGAGAACCACCAACCTGCACTACCTCACAGTGCTACCCCAGACCTGCAGACCGAACCCGCTCAACAACCATTTAGCCAGTCAGAACAAGAAAAATCTGGCTATACCACGAGATTCGGCTGTGCAGTCAAGCCTAGACAAATACTTGACCTATAATCACAAGACTGATTAGTCACACAGAAGCCTGAAGGAGCCAAGGGAAATGTTTTTTTACTCTTGTTATTATAACAGATGTATCTGATTCATTCACTAAAAGACTTTCTTCTCTACCAAGAGGCATTACAATTTAAGCCTAATTTGATGTTGATGAGTCATGCTTTAAATTTGTTCAACACTGAGTTATAAAGATGTGTTCCAGTAAAATGTACACACATAGATGTTTTTTTAGGAGGGAGATGTAACATCCTGATGTTATCAATGCCTCAGTTACACCGAGCATATCATGCTAGGTGACGTCATCAGTATTGCGAGACTACGTTGTGGTTGTGATTCTCGTGTGAGTTAAGATGTCCGAGTAAACAATGGTTAAAGTGAGCCGGTCTCTTCCCTTCATATATGTAAAGTGAATAACTTGCCAAAGGGCAACATAACAGGTGGTGCACTATTTCTCGCGAGATCCAGACATGTGTGTACTTAAGTTGCTTTTGAATATGCCTATTTGCCTGCTATATAGTAGGAGGAAACACTACGTGAACAGAGTAATGTGTCTGAAACTTCAGTTTTCACAAAAGAGTAGACGATAAATCCCTGGATGTCCTACTGCTTCAGCCCAGCTTCTGAAGTGCTCATCCGATGGATACTTTTCTATCCCAGGAGACCATGAGAGAGATGCCATGATCGAACAGGGCAGAGAACAACGACGAGGTTGTTTTCAAGTGAGAGTATTATAAATAAAAAAACAGTTCTTTGTGTCACATTTGCTGAGCTACTGTAGAGCAAACTGTTGAAATGTTGAAGGTCTAAAGATGCTAATAGTATAGCATATTTGTGATTGTGCTGTAAAAACATCTTTCGTAAGAACACATACATCTCCAAAGTTGATTTCAACCATATACATTTACGTTATACATAACAATGATGATTACTAAATGTCTATTTAACATCTGACAGGAAAATGTTCGATAAGAATTGCAGATGAGCACATCTAATAGACATGAAAAAGTGATGTATGTGTGCTATTATGTACAATTTACTGTTGTCAACACCAGTGTTGGGCAAGTTACTTCCAAAATGTAATACATTATATATTACTAGTTACTGTCTTTTAAAAGTAATTAGTTACATTACAATATTACTTTATCTGAATTGTAATGTGTTACACTACTTTTAAATTACTTTTGAGTTACTTTCACCAAAATATCCACAGAAGTATGACTAGACATTATAAAATACCAAAATGTAGTTTATTGCTGCTCATTCTCAGCCCCCAATGAGGGTATAATGACAAAAATTAAATAAATAAATAAATAAATAAAATAAAATAAAAAAAATGACTACATGCACTAGAAACAGTTGAAAGTTAAATTTTCAAATGAAAATGGCAACAGGATCGTTTTATAAAGTATGCGTTAATGTGCTTCATTTTAGCTGGAGGAAACAGCTGTGGTGTGATGAGGGGTGAACACAGCGAAAACGTAGGCTACAGTAGATGCGTCATATTCTGAGTTTGCATTTCACTGTTTTTATACTGAATCTGTTTTTCTGAGTGAGATTAATTAATGCATGTTCACATTTAGTCTAGAATACAGTAACATCATGTTTACTCCCAATTTCCCGACAGGAGACTTGACAATCAATAAATGGGGGAAAAAGTAACTGGCGTTACTTATTTGAAAAAGTACCTCAGATATTTTCTTAGAAATTCAAAAATAATGCGTTGAATACTTGAAAAAAGTAATATTATTACGTAACTTGCGTTACTTGTAATGCGTTACCCCCAACACTGGTCAACACTGCTTACATCTGATGAATGTAATGCACATAAATCTACTTAAAGTAACTAAACGAACGGATTGTGGGTAATTGAAGGTCATGAAAAAATGAAGGATGTGAAATGAAGGCTGTCTTCCAAGGATCCTTCCAGCTGAGATGGCCTTAAGCACAGGTGTCAAACTCAGTTCTGGGAGGGCAGCAGCGCTGCAGAGTTTAGCTCCAATCCTGCTAGTTTTCAAATAAGCCTCAAAGGAGAAGTCCACTTCCAGAACAAAGATTTACAGATAATGTGCTCACCCCCTTGTCATCCAGGATGTTCATGTTTTTCTTTCTTCAGTCGTAAAGAAATTGTTTTTTGAGGAAAACATTTCAGCATTTTTCTCCATATAATGGACTGATATGGTGCCCCGATTTTGAACTTCCAAAATGCAGTTTAAATGCAGCTTCAAACGATCACAAATGCGGTTGTAAATGATCCCAACCGAGGAAGAAGGGTCTTATCTAACAAAACGATCAGTTATTTTCAATAAAAATTTGAATATTTTTAATCTCAAATGCTTGTCTTGTCTTGCTCTCCCTGAACTCTGTGTATTCTGGGTCAGGACAGTTAGGGTATGTCGAAAAACTCCAATTGTATTTTCTCCCTCAACTTCAAAAATTATTTAAAAATCAACCTACATCGCGGCAGAAGTACAGACCCAGTCTGTGCAAAGTGAACATCAGAAGATCAAACACCCTTAACAAAAAAGGTACAACAGTGATAAGACAATTTTGAAGCTGAGGGAGAACATGAGATGGGAATTTTTCAGCATATCCTAACTGTCATGAAACGGGGAAAAACAGTTCAGGGAGGGCCTTTACAACCACATGTAGGATTGTTTGAAGCCACATTTAAGCACCCTGCATGTTTTCCATTTCTCCTTAATCAGACACACCTGATTCAGATCATCAGTTCCTTAATAGAGACTCCAAGACCTGAAATGGGTCTGTGAGACAAAGGAGAAATGCAAAATGTGCAGTGTTTGGGAACCAGTGATTTAAGTGACTGACAGTGCTCTTATTACAGGGAACCCCAATCCCCCCTAGAGCAACCTGGAGAAAAGAGCCTTGCTCAAAGCCACACTTGTGGTGACAGCTGTGGAGATTAAACCAGCAACCTGCTGTTTACCACTTCAGTGGTTTAGCCCATTACCATTCAAATATAATAGCTATAACACAAATTTAATTGGAAAGATAAAAATAAATTAGTGCTTGTTAAGTAAGCACTTATTGAAATTACGTACCTACTTAGTGTCTTGATTATAGTCTTGTCTGTTCTGTTTTCCTTGTGTTTTTCCCCTGTGTTTCTAGTTCTTTTGGTTTGTTCCGTTTTCTCTCCCTTTTGGTTTAGCATATTTGGTTTAGTCATGCCCTTATTTGTACTTCCCCTCGTTATCTCGTTTGTAACCACTCCCCTGTTTCCTTGTATTTAATGTTCCTTGTGCCTCACTCCCCTGGTCGGTGATTATATTGTCTTCAGTGTTCTTCCGTTCGTCGTGGTTGCTGGTTCCCTGTGTTTCCCTGAGTTTGTGTTCATGTTGGATTATTTAATAAAGCCGCATTTGTTGGATCTCCGCTCTCCTCCTGCGTTATTCCCCGCACACGACGACACACCCGTGATAGAATCACCGACCTAAAAATTCAAAGGATGACCTGGGCTGAGGACCTCCTCCTAAACCTGCAACAAGGTGAGCGTTCGCTGGAAGAATATGTGGAGGAGTTTTTGAGCGTTTACCATCTGGTGAGATGGAGCGACAAGATGGTTAATGCATGTTTCCAGATGGGACTCAAAGATGATAGTTTGTTTCAACTGATAAGTCCTAATGATTGCTACCGTCCTGTAGCAGATTTTATAAATTTTGTTCTTGATTTATGTGGTTCCTCGTTCCAAGTCATGGTGGAGGATGGTAATCCTCCTCCCATCTGGAAACATGCCGTCACCCCATCTCACCAACAGCCAGAGCCCTCCGCATATCACTCCAGCGACCTCACACCCTCCTTGTCTCCTGCGATTCCCCAAGTCTGCCTAAGCTCCACCAGAATCCTCAACCCAGTTCCACCGGCGGCCGCCCCACATTCAAGCCCAATGCGGCCGGCCTCCTCCCTGCGCTCTAGTCTGCCGGCTGTTGCCCAGCGCTCAAGCCCGCCGGCTTCCTCTCCGTGCTCAAGCCTACCAGCCACCAAGCCAGCGTCTGCTCACAAGATGGCCGCCACGCCAGTGTTTGCTCACAAGATGGCCGCCTTGCCAGAGCCTGCACGCAAGATGGCCGCCACGCCAGGGTCTGCACGCAAGATGGCCGCCACGCCAGGGTCTGCACGCAAGATGGCCGCCACGCCAGGGTCTGCACGCAAGATGGCCGCCACGCCAGGGTCTGCACGCAAGATGGCCGCCACGCCAGAGTCTGCACGCAAGATGGCCGCCACGCCAGAGTCTCCAGCCAAGATGGCTGCCAAGCCTGAATCCCCGGCCAAGATGGCCTCCGTTCCTGAGTTCCCGGCCAAGATGGCCATCAAGCCTGAGCCCCCGGCCAAGATGGCCGCCAAACCTGAGCCCCCGGCCAAGATGGCCGCAGTTCCTGAGTCCTCGGCCAAGATGGCCACCAAGCCTGAATCCCCAGCCAAGATGGCTGCCAAGCCAGAACCCCTTGACAAGATGGCGGTCTCGCCAGAGCGCCCTCAAGTGCCCGCGCCGCCAGAGCGCCCTCAAGTAACCGCGCCACCAGAACGCCCTCAAGCGACCGCTGGCACAGAGCCTGCTCATCCAGTGTCTCCGCTGGAGATGCCCAGCCCTCCAGAGTCTCCGCTGGGGTTGTCCAGCCGTCCAGAGCCCGCTCGCCCCGAACGCCGTCCGGGGCTCGCTCCACAAGAGCTTCCTTCAGAGCCCACGTCTCCTTCGGCACTTCCTGAGCCAAGTCAAGACACAGCTTCACTTCCTGAACCAAGTCAAGACACAGCTTCACTTTCTGAGTCCAGTCAAGCGGCTGAGTCAAGTCAAGCCACGGCTGTAGTTCCAGAGTCAAGTCAAACCACGGCTGTAGTTCCTGAGTCAAGTCAAGCAGCGCCAGTGCGCACCCCAGAGCCCGAGCTCCCTCCAGCGCACCCTCCAGAGGATGAGCTCACGTCTGGGGTCAAGGCCGCTCCAGAACCCTCTATCGCCGGAGAAGCCGCGCCTATGCCTCCTGAGGTGTCAGCCCAGGCTGTAGAACCTCATAGGGAGGCGGCGTTAACTGTTGAACTCTCTGCTTCTCCCCTTCCTCTGTCCACCTCCTCTATCCCTGCTCTCCCCAGGTCCCGATCCTTGACGTGGTTGCCCGCACAGCCCTGGAGGGCTCCAGCGCACCCTCCAGAGCCGGAGCTCCGTCCAGCTCACCCTCCAGAGCCGGAGCTCTGTCCAGCTCGCCCTCCAGAGCCGGAGCTCTGTCCAGCTAGCCCTCCTAAGTCAGCTCCTCCTCCAGCGCGCCCTCCAAAGTCTGCTCCTCCTCCAGCACGCCCTGCAGAGTCGGCTCATCCTCCAGCGCGCCTTCCAGAGTCGGCTCCTCCTCCAGCGCGCCCTCCTGAGCCGGCGCTTCATCCAGCGCTCACCAGGGCTGGCAGAACCCTAAATTCCCCCAAGAAAATTTTGGGGGGGGGCTACTCCCCTGTTCAGCCATGGCCCAATGGACTGTGTGCTAGGCCATGGCTCCCTGAACTCCCCGATCCGCCATGGCCTCCCGAGCTCACTGAACTGCCATGGCCTTCTGGACTGTCTGCCCGGCCATGGCCTCCTGAGCCCCCAGACCCGCCATGACCTCCTGAACTGTGTGATCCGCCCTGGAGGCCGTCCCTGTATCCTGTGTCTCCTGTGTCCCTGCCTACCGGCCTCCAGGGCGCCCACCCTCCCTCCCCTTTAGTTTGTATATGGCGCAAGACGCGCCTTTTCGGAGGGGGGCGTTAATGTCAGGATTATAGTCTTGTCTGTTCTGTTTTCTCCCCCTTTTGGTTTAGCATATTTGGTTTAGTCTTGCCCTTATTTGTACTTCCCCTCGTTATCTCGTTTGTAACCACTCCCCTGTTTCCTTGTATATAATGTTCCTTGTGCCTCACTCCCCTGGTCGGTGATTATATTGTCTTCAGTGTTCTTCCGTTCGTCGTAGTTGCTGGTTCCCTGTGTTTCCCTGAGTTTGTGTTCATGTTGGATTATTTAATAAAGCCGCATTTGTTGGATCTCCGCTCTCCTCCTGCATTATTCCCCGCACACGACGTCACACCCGTGACACTTAGTGAGTATGCAGTTTCAGGCACAGCCTCTGTTAATTATTTTTATTTATTTATTTATTTTTTTTTAGAATAAATTTCTTTGTGAAAATTCTCATTTAGTTTCATTTCATATTCCTGCTGTTTACTGTATGTTTTTAGTTAGTTTGGTTAGAACACATGAATATGTTTGCATGTAAACACATCCTCATTCATTTGCTTATGTCCACACCACATTTAGACATTCAGGCTGTAGTTTATTTACTTTGACTCCTGATAAAATCAAAGGAACAGTATAATATAAATGTATGTCTAATGATGAGTACATGATGCCATTTGAGTTAGCAATTCTGAAGTTAGTACAATAATACAATACATGTTTGAAGAGTT
>NC_066875.1:50218659-50297796 GCF_022985175.1 Labeo rohita
TGCATAAGCCGATACAGAACATTTTACATTTTCTGAAAAATAGAAACATTTTTTTTTTAAACCACTTTTAGCAAACATTAAGAGAGTTTTTTAAGTTGTTGTTATTTCCGAGGTCATGTGTTTCTGTTCTGAGTCTGATGTTTGTGTCTGTAGCTTTAAACTGAGTCCATGAATGTCAAACTGTGCATTGTTTAAATGAGACTGTCTACAGAGTATTTCCTGTTTGCATCACCTGCTTGTTGTTTAGCAACTGTGTGACAGCTATTATCTGATCAAGTAGGCTAAAACATGTCTGCCGGTTTTGTACTGACCAACTTTAAAAAAAAAAAAAAAAAAAAAAAAAAAAAAAAAGTTTTACAATAAATTGTGCTACCATTGGTGATTGGTGATCCTGTCAAACAGCTTCTGATGTTTGGGAAACAGGAAAGAGATGAGATCTTTTGTTTGATCTGGTGTTGCTGACACATTAATTTATGTTTAGCACAAAAGGATCAACAGATGAAGTTGAGTTTGTCAGTTTCATTACGTTTGTTTGTGAAGGGAATGCACCTCCCGATCTACGTATATCATATCCTATCCTATGTTCGCGCGAATCATTCGGGATCCAGCTTCACTTACAGCAGTACAAGGTATTTTTTTTTTCCATGAATCTTTGCGATCACCTTTCCTAATAACATGCTAGTTAGAAAGTGTAGCGGCAAAATGCAGCTAAAGAAAACAGGCTCCTCAGTCCACAAAGAGAAGAGAGGGGCGGGGTGAGCAGAGCTCATTAACATTTAAAGCAACCTCGACCAGAACAAGATGATTTTTGCAGAACTGATTTTGGCAATGTAAAAAAGGTGTTATTTAAACTACCATTGAGAAATTTTAATCAAAGCATGTGACAGACTTTTTTTATTAAGACCCTAAAGCAGGGGTCACCAGACCCGGTCCTGGAGGGCTGGTGTCCCTGCAGAGTTTAGCTCCAACCCTAATCAAACACACCTGAACCAGCTAATTAAGGTCTTACTAGGTATACTTGAAACTTCCAGGCAGGTGCTGAGGAAAGTTGGAGGTAAACTCTGCAGGACACTGGTCCTCCAGGAACAAGTTTGGTGACCCCTGCCCTAAAGAATCATATCAACTTGTGGAAAATGTGCATCCGATGACCCCTTTAAAAAAAAGGCGATTTGCAAAGATGCATAAAACCTCTTATACTCACTTCTGCTGTAGGTGAAGCTGCATCACAAATGATTCACGCAAACATAGACGCATTTATGTAGATCGCCGGGCGCATTTGCTTCTAAAACAAAAGTAACGTTAATCCTCTGCGTCTTCAGCAGCTCAGATGTCAGGAGTAAATAATGACTGCCATGATCATTATTACATCCAACAACAGAACACCTCAATCGGAGACATTCTTGTCTTCCCCTGCACTGGAGTCGAAACAATGGCGGTCATAGTCGGACTGTTCACAACTCAGTCAAGGCGAGTCTAAGGTAAGACGGTCATGTCAAATCAACTATCATGGGACCGGCCTTTGTCAGTGTGACATCAGAATGGCTTGATTTGAAAAAGCGGATTTTTTTTTATAAAGATTACAAAAATACCACTGGGTGGATTTTTATCATAATAGGGTGGTTGTGTACACACACTACCAACACACATTTATGTTCAAACAACATGTAAAAGTTTTTCATCCGTTGACCGCTTTAAAAATAAACAATATTTAATTTATCTGAGGCACATTGTTCATTCTCAGTGTTTGTCACGTCTTGCTACGTGAGGAGATGAAAGAGCACAAAGACAGAGATTCAGAACTTAGTAATGATATACCTGAGCAGTTTAATGATAAAATATTAATTTGTTCTAATTTCAAAATGAACTCTTTTCTTAATCATTCCCAACATGGTGCTGCTTTTTCTCAGAAAGCTTTTTGTCCTCAGAGGCAATGCTGTATTTGTCAACACAACTTAAGTCTTTGTTTTTTTCTTTGCACTAATTTCACACATCTAGTACAATTCTGTGGTCTCTGTTTCTTTTAAGCCCTAAAGAATGGATGTGACATGTGACAACATGCCCCATAAATTAGGTACACTATGACACAATGTGTACTTACACTAGTGATGTTCTGTTGCCATCTTTTAAGTAAACAATATATTTTACAATCAATAAATTCATTAAGCATGAAAAATTGTGTTTTTGAAGATTTGAAACACTTGTGAGATACTTATGTTTGGCAGAGTTAAAAGGGAAAATTATCATTTTTAACAAATTTTGGTGCAAAACCTTAGTTAACTTCATAAGATAACTTCCAAAAAATGATATAAATGTCTGAAAAGGTATTTCATTATGTGATTTAAGTCATTTTCTTGGCAAATATTGTCAATATTTTACAGAAGTATTCAGTCAAAATGGAAATGACTGTATGACAAATATCCACAATCTCTTCTATATTCATGACCAAATTAGACATTTGTAGTGTTTAGCATTGTATTCAGATTTGGTATATAATGCATCTATAAATGAACAGTTTAAAGTAATTTTAAATAACTACACTTACTGTTGCAGATGAAATGTTGTGTAGTACCACATGACAAATCATGCCATTCGCCATTCCACATCATAGCACACTCATCTGTGCCTTCAGGTTGTCCAGTAGCCCAGTTCAGATAAAGCACAGGTTCACCTGAAGACCACTGCCATTTATTATGACCCGTCTTCTGCAGCCCAGTCCAGACAGGATTAACACTGCCAGTATTTACAGTCTTTTTCAGCTTGTTCATGTCATTCATGTTGTCAACAGTGGCCAGATCTGTGTATTTCTCTCTGCAGTAACTCTGAGCTTCAGTCCAGGTCTTGTTCTCAGTTATAAAGTGATTCTGACACTGAACACATTCAGATACGGAGCAGAGAGCTGTGAAAGAGAGGCTTTGCTTTAACGCTGTTCATTACAGGATTAAGCCTAGTGAAACTAGAAACCATTAATAAAACCACAAACACACTCACCAATGAAAAGAAGAAGAAAGAGATATGGAATTTGGTCCATTACTGAAAAAGGAAAAATACAGATAAACTCAGATTTCAAAAAAAGAAAAGTTAAAGAATGGACAAGGAAGTTTTTCTTATTTTAGAGGTCGTGTGTTTCTGTCATGAGTCTGATGTTTCTGTCTGCATTCATTCAGCATCTATTAGCGTCATTCAACAGCAATTTTCATATTTCCTCCTCTTTTGTGTATTTGTCCAGCTCTCTTCTCCTTATTTGCATTTTGACGTCAATGTCTGTCTGTAACAGTTCATTTGATCTCCACAGAACAAATGCTTCTCAACATCATGGCCTAATCAGGAAACTACAGTATATAACATGTAAACATTCATATTTTGCATTTTAAAATTCACAAATCAGAAAGAAGCATCTAATTAGAACTTTTCAGTCAAATACAGCATAACAGAGTGAAAGTTATTTTGGAACATAATATCAGTATTCACAATATGTCTTAAATGTTAAAGTGAAACAGATCATGTGATCACATGTTCAGTCAAATAAAGGGAGTTAAACTAAAGACTCTCAGTCAGTTCTTTCCATTTATTTATCATTCATCCAAAATGAAAGAAAGGAAGGAAGGGAGGAAAATGAAGAAAAGAGGATATCTAGAAAAATGTCACCAGTAGTTACAGGTCAGTAAAATGTTTTAATCTGATGCAAATTAAAAAAAGAAAACTAATTTAATTCTGGGCATTCTAACAAAATGTGATTTACCCAACAATGACACAAGTCAAGACTATTTATCGCCAAACACCAATAAGTTACTGAATTGCTAAAAAATAATATTTTTTGAAGTTTACAGATGTACAGGTTGGTGTGTAGTTCTGAAATTGTGTTTATAATTGTGGGAAAATGGTTAATTGTTTCATGAATTGTGTGTTAGCAATAGAGAAAAATTAATATATATATATATATATATATATATATATGTGGCCTGTGGGTTGTAAGGAAGCAGCACAGGATACAAAAAAATCACTTTCAGAGGGCTTTATTCTGACAGCTGTCTCTGGGAAGGACAGCGATCGATGGGAGAATTAGATAATGCAAAAGTTTTAATAAAAAAAAAATTAAATGACTTATGTCTCTGTTGTGGTTGTTTGACAAAAACCAAGAGATCAAACAGTGAATTCAAAAATCCCAGAAACAGTCCAGGAATATTCACCACCATCAAAAATTTCAAGGTTTAATTACAGGAAAACTCAGCCTTTCTGAGTTGAATTACAGCGAAATGAAATGTAGTAAAATAAAAGTGAAATACGGTAGAGGCTAATATTTGAATAAAATGACAACAATAAATTAGCCTACCATTACACAGTTTTCATGAAATTACATGTTAAGTGTAAAGAAACAATTTTTTTAGTACATTCTAACAACTTTATAAGGGTATCAAATGTTTTAGGAACACTCATAACGGTTTTTAACATGCATATTTCAATCACGTTAAACTGGAAAATACACTGGGCTTTAAATCGACTAAATGAAATTGCATTAACATTATTTGTACATACCCAGTCCTTGCACGTGTTCAAAACGTGGTCAAGCCTGATCCACCTCGCACATGCAATCAATAAACGTCCGTAAAGACAATCTACGGAACATTTCTTATTAGCATACTATGCTCACGTACATATTTAATGAGATTCGTTCACAACTACTATAAAAAGATGTACATTTACCTTGCCCAATTCAGACTACTGGTGCAAAACTCAGAGCATTAGTTGCGTTCACTGCTCCCGTCATACTGAGATTGGTATACAAGTGTTACATGCTGGAGCGCCGCAAAGCAAGTGTCGCAACACCATTTCTTAAAGAAGCCACAACCCATTTATGCTTAACATTAACTTTTGTTAATTTTCTCCACTTGGCTACATTCTCCCCTGCTAAATGTCATTGCCCTCAATGACCTAATACATATTTTTCACTTCTTTAACGGCCTCCCTAAAGAACACACTTCCCAGGCTTGTCAACACTTGTGAAAAGACTTCAGGGCTGAGTGAGACTGCATTACATGTGGACCTCGGTTCATTAAAAGGGTTTGAGTGCACACCTGCATTGGCCCTTTTTGTTCTCCTAGGGGTTGGTACTGGCTTCATCAGCACGGGTTCTTCTACTCTGAGGGCAGGACTGATGTCAGGCACAACTTGCTTGGGTTCAGAATCCTGCAGTTCAGGATAATCCAAAATCAATTCGGACTGATCTACAAGCCCGTCACTATCCGCCGAAGGGATTCCGATCTGGTTCGTCTCTTGCAGACTAGGGTAAGTGACTTCTTCTAGCACCACAAAATCAGGATCAGACTGCACTTCAACTAGCTCAGACGTATCTTTTCTTTCTTCTTGTACTTTAGGAGGATGGTCTTCAGTGGATTCTGGCTCAGGAAGAGAAGTGACACAGGGTCGCAAGTCAGTTCGATGAAGTCTCTTGATAGGACCACCTTCAAGGGGCTCAACGGTATATGTAGTACCTTGCACATCTATGACCTTGTATACAGTTGGACCCCATGAATCCTGTATCTTGTTTCTACCCAAAGGTCGGTGACGTAGATACACTTGTTGACCAACATTGATCATGGGACAATAGACCTTGTCATTCAACGGGGCCAACCTCTCAGCAGCCTTGTGTTCGGCATATTTTCTTGCTTGTTCATGAGCCTCTCTCAATCTCTCCTGATGAATCACTAACCAGTCTTGCTTTCTGTCTGCAGGTTGCTCGTAACCCAGGAGGGCATCAACTGGAAGGTGTGGACTCCAAACAGTAAGTAATATGGTGAGTATCCGGTAGTTGCATGTGGCGTGACATTGTAGGCATAAAGCAACTCTGCTAGGTGTTCTGGCCACCGCCTCTTCTTTTCAGGGGGGAGTGTGCGCAGCAGATCGTGGAGCGTTCGATTAAAGCGCTCACACTGAGTGTTACCCTAAGGCCGGTAGGGTGTAGTACGGGTTTTCTTCACACCATACATTTTACACAACTCAGCAATAACGTCGCTCTCAAAATTTCTTCCCTGATCAGAATGCAATCTTTCAGGTACACCATATTTCATGAACCATTCCCTTAACAAGATTTTGGCAGTTGTGTCAGCCCTCTGATCCTTGGTTGGAAAGGCCTGCGTGAATTTGGTGAAAACATCTGTTATGATTAACACATTTTCACGGCCATCGGATGACGGTTCAAGCACAGTAAAATCAACTGCCACTACCTCAAGGGGTCTTGACGCTAGAAATGGCTTCATAGGGGCATGGATTCTTGGCTGTGGCATCTTTGTTAAAACACACCTCTGACACTTTTTGATCCATTGATCCACATCATTATACATGCCGACCCAGAAGCAACGTTTCCTCAACAAGCTGATTGTGCGCTCAATCCCCTGATGTCCCATATTTTCATGCACACTTTCAAGGACAGGTTCCTTTAGACATGCAGGTAAGAGCAGCTGTTGACACTCACCATGATGTGGATCATTCACAACGCGATAAAGCAAACCATTCCGTTCACAAATACTTTTCCACTGCTTTATTAGAGATAACATGGACTTTGATAGATGAGATCTTTCACAACGGGAAGGTTTTTTCCTGCTTTCCCAAAAGGGTCTGAAAGAACTGATGGTAGGATCGTTCTTCTGGAAATCTGCAAGCTCTGCCGTCGTGTAGCCTGGCAGAGTATGTGTGCTTCCTTGTTTGTCATTGTCCACCTCCTCACCACATTCCAAGGCACGAATCTGTCTGACTCTATAACACCTTTCGCTAGCAATTACCAAGCCAGGCTCCAGGACTGTCCCTCTCCTGATTATGTTGCAGATGGCAACACAGTCATCATACTCGTCTGGAATAGCAGGCTCCCCTGCTAGCGGCTGCCTAGAGAGGGCATCAGCAGCTGTATTATGTCGGCCTGGGCGGTATCTAACATCAAAGTCAAACACAGATAACTGAGCAACCCACCTTTGCTCAACTGCACCGAGTTTGGCTGTTTTAAGATGGCACAGAGGGTTGTTATCTGTGATAACCACAAACTTAGAGCCTAACAGATAACCACGAAACTTTTCTGACACAGCCCATTTGAGGGCCAGCAGCTCAAGTTTCATGCTGCTGTAGTAACGGTCATTTCTTTCTGCTTTCCGAAGCCTTCTACTAGCAAACGCAATGACCCTTTTACAACCACCCTGCTGTTGATATAGTATTGCCCCCAGGCCTTCATGGCTCGCGTCAGTCTCCAAGACGAATGGGAGATTAAAATCTGCATACCCTAATACAGGCACAGAGGTAAGTTTCTCTTTCAGTAGCTCAAATGCTGATTGGCACTCAGATGACCACAAAGCACCAAAATCTTTCTTACCTTGGCCAAACTGGGTAATACACAGATTCACTAAATCATGGAGGGGCCCAGCAATTCTAGAAAAACCCTCTATGAACTTTCTGTAATAGCTACAGAACCCTAAGAACGAGCGCAGTTCCCTTACTGTTTTGGGGACCTTCCATTCCTTTACTGCCTCAATTTTTCCGGGATCTGTAGCAATTCCTTGAGCTGAGACTTGATGACCTAAGAAGATTACTTTTTGCTGCAGAAAGTGGCACTTCTCAGGTTTGACCTTGAGACCTGTTTCCCTTAGCCTCTTAAAGACTATTTCCAACCTCTGCAAGTGCTCTGGGAAAGTGGGTGCATATACAAGAATGTCATCCAGATAGACCAGCATGATTTGAAAAATTAGATCACCCATTGTAGTCTGCATAAGACGCTGAAATGTAGATGGTCCGTTACAAACCCCAAAAGGCATACGGCAGTACTCAAAGATCCCAAATGGAGTTGTAAAGGCCATCTTATGTCTGTCACGCTCGTGAACGGCAACCTGATGATATCCACTCGCCAGGTCAATTGAAGAGAAGAATGTTGCTCCCTGAAGTGCGTCAAAACTCTCATCGATCCTAGGTAAAGGGAACGCATCTCGTTGCGTCTTGGAGTTGAGCTGTCTATAATCAACACACAGCCTGAGGCTGCCATCCGTTTTCCTCACTAGTACAATAGGTGAAGCATAAGCACTAGTGCTTTCCTGGATCACTCCTTTCTTAAGAAGCTTAGTGATATGTTCTCTAACTTCCTTGTACTGAGTAGGTGGGATACGCCTGTAAGGTTGTGTCACTGGTATATCATCAGTTACAAGGATCTCATGTTGCACCTTTTCAGTGAAACCAAGGTCTTCATCCTCAAGAGCGAACACATCAGAAAACTGTATTAACAAATCACTCAGCTCTGCTTGTTGCTCAAGGGTACCACCGATATTGAGCTTGCTGAGGAACTCCTTTGAGCTGTTCTCCAAAATTTGCTCGTTTTTGGTGTTAACGGTGATCTCCTCAATATCAGCTGAAATCCGCTGGAACTTAACCTCACATGTCTCATTTAATTTTAGACTCTCAACAGGGGTTAGAGTCCCAAGCCTAGTTCGGGCTCGCAACCAGATGTCCTCTGGGGAAAGATTTACCACCTGCACAGGAAACAACGGTTTCCCTGCGGCCACCAGGCAGGGAACAACAATTAATCCACCCGGCAACGGTACATGGCTACATATATATATATATATATATATATATATATATATATATATATATATATATATATATATATATAGTAATTGGTATTGGTATATATGCTTTTGGTATCAATTTTCTTACAAAAATGGTTTAAAGGCTGAAATGTGAAGTTTATAATTTCATAAAACTTTTGTTTTTGTGAAAACCTGTTCCAAGTTTAAGTTTTTTTTTTACAGTTCAGTTTATTACTGTCACACCCCTGTGGACTGTTTTGTTGGTTTTTCCCTCATGTGTCCTTATTTGGTCTTTCCTTTTCCGTTTCTTGTTATGTCGTCACTTGTTAATCACATACACCTGTCTGTGTCTCATTAGTTTCCTGTATAAGGTTGGTTCAGTTCCTAGGTCATGTCAGTTTCGTCATGTTGGATGGTGTTTTTCCTGCTGTTCCAGTTTGTTCCTGTTCCCGTTTGGATTATTTCATTAAAGCACGTTTTGTATGATTTCCTCGTCCCTGCTCCTCCTTCCCACAAACGACCCTGACAGAAGAACGGACCAAACCAAACATGTTCTGGGCTGAGGATTTTTTTCTGAACATCCAACAGGCGGAGAGGCCGTTGGAGCAGTATGTGGAGGAATTTCTGAGCGTGTTACATCTGGTGAGTTGGAGCGACTCAACGATTAACGCGTTTTCAGATGGGGCTAAAAGATGACCAGTTGTTTTGCTCCGTGACTCCTGACGATTGCCGCAGACCCGTAGCAGAATTTATTAACTATGTGCTTGCTCTCAGTAACTCCAATTTCTATGTCGATGTGGAGGATTCTAATCTTCCCCCCATCCGAAACACGCGGACGCTCCAGCTCACCACCAGCCAGCGTCCTCCACCTGCTGCTCCAAGAAGCTTACTCCCTCTGGTCCTCCCTCGCTCTCCCCAGTTCTCCAGAGCTACTCCCTCATCCTCAGCCCAGAACCTGGGCCCGCTCACGGACTCCGACTGCCGCCCTGCGCTCAAGTCAGCTTGCCGCCGCTCCACGCTCAAGTCAGCCTGCCACCGTCCTGCGCTCTAGGCCGCCGACTTCTCATGTGCCTGCCAGAGCGCCCTCTAGAGCCCGCACCTCCAGAGCTCCCTGACCCGCCATGGCATTCCGGACTGTATGCTCCGCCGCGTCTCCCCGAGCTCCCTGACCCGCCATGGCATCCTGGACTGTATGCTCCGCCGTGGCTCCCTAAGCTCCCTGACCCGCCATGGCTCCCTGAACTCCCCAATTCGCCCTGAAGCCGTACCTCCTCTCCCTCCTGTGTCTGCCCAGCACGAGACTCCAGGGTGGAGTCTCACACTTGCACATTTGGTGTACACACACACGTTTGTTTTTGTGAATTGTGGGGACTTTCCATAGACTTCTATAGATTTTATACTGACCAAACAATATTGTCTATCCCCTAACCCAACCCTAACCCTAAACCTAGCCCTCACAGAAAACATGTTTGCATCGTTACACTTTCAGATAAACATCATTTACTATTTTTAATAATTTTTTAACCGGCCTGCGGTCCCCACAATGTCAAAAGGTTTTACTATCCTTGTGGGGACATTTGGTCCCCACAATGTAGCAAAAACAAGTACACACACATACACACACATCACTCTTTATGTGGGGGCCCCCTATTGCCATGGCAATTTCTAAGCACATGATACGTGCAGTTTCACACTTGCTCAGATGTTGCGAATGTCACAAATTCAACCTGGAAAACTGCAACATCACCCTGAGTGTCACAAATTCAGACTATACAAACACATTATCTTCAGTTGGAATCAGACAAGTCCATTCTTATCTTAATTAACTTTCATAACACTTCTAGTATCGTAAAGGGGTCATCGGATGCTAAGTTCATTTTAACATGTTGTTTGAACATTAATGTGTGTTGGCAGTGTATGTACAAATCTACCCTGTAATGGTAAAAATAATATTCGAGCCATTCTCAGATGTGGCGTCACACCGACAGTGACACCTCAGATCAGCTGTCACAGTCCGCCCCCTTTTTGTATCGATGCCGGAGCAGGGATGTAAGTTAGGCAAGAATATCTCTGATTGAGGTGTTGTGTTGCTGGATGTAATAATGAACATCATGGTCATCATTTACTCCCGACATCTGAGCCACTGAAGATGCAGAATATTCCTCATTTATTCCTCATTTCAAAATATAAAATATTTAATTAGTTGAGTTTTAATTTTAATTTAATTAAAGCTATAACCAGCCCTCTCAGAACATATTCTGCATCAGCTGACCCAGTACCTAATACTTTTTTCTTCCTGGTTTTCCATATTGCTGACTTTTCTGATCCTAATAAATAATGTAATAAACACAACATTCTTTTTTCCTAAAAATTATATTTCGGACCACTAATGAAACCATCAAAATTCTATGCCAAAGCCTTCAAACCAACTTTTTAAAATACCAAGAAGACCTCCTGATCTCCCACATTGAATAAATAAATGATTCACAGTTTCTTCTATTCCACACAAAGGACAGTTTCCCCAGCTGCTGGATTTGGGTGTGCCACTTGTGTTTGTATCCATGATACCATGGTCTACACTGTACTGTATGTTCCAGCATCCTCAAAAGTCTGGCCCAAATAGTTCTGACCACCTTTAGGTTTTGCCTTTTTTTTTTTTTTTTCAGAACATGCCAATGAGGCATTTTGACACACAGAATATAGTGTGTGCATGTGTGTGCGTGTTTCTTCTCTAATGTCCTGAAACTTCCCCAATTCAGGTGTTTCAAAAGTCAAAATCATGCTGCTTTCTTCCGTGTACTTCTCTTTTGCCGCAGCAGACACAGACATCCCCCTCTCTTGCACTTGAAGTCCTAACTCCTGATAAAGTTGCATGCATTTCCTTTAGCACCTGTTCTTCTGTAACAATTCCCACCCATTGGCATATCTAAGATTCTTTACTTTTGTACATCCAGCTCTAATCAGAGTTTCTCAAACTTTCTAAAGACAAACATTCTAACTGTTCAGTTTCTCTGCTTACAGAAAAAGTCATATTCCATTAGAATGGAGTCATTTCCATTTCATTTGAGTCATTTCAAATCCATTTAATTTATTCTAATCAAATAAAGCAAACACATGACACATTACTCCACTTGATCTCCTCTACATACAACAGTATCTGTAATGCTTGTAGATGAAAGGTATTGATCCACCTTCTGATGTCTACAAGACCTTGTCCTCCTTCTTGAGTTGGCAAATACAAAGCAGGCCCAGAAATTCTCAGTTACAAAAACAGATATGTCATCTGCATAAGCCGATACAGAACATTTTATAATTTCCAAACAATGGAAACTTTTAAGTTGTTTTTATTTCAGAGGTCACCGGTTTCTGTTCTGAGTCTGATTTTTTTTTGTGTGTCTGCAGCTTTAAACTATGTGTTTATTATATCTGCTTTCATCTATCATTCCACATCACATCATTACTCTATAAACCCCTATTTCATATTAATTTCCTCTATATTTGTGTATTTGTCCGCTTCTTTGCTCTTTTTTTTTTTTTTTTTTTTTTTTTTTTTTGGTATATTGACATCTGTGTCATTAAGTATAAGTCAATGAATATGGACCATAATCAGAAATTATAAACATATGAACATTAATAAGTCCCATCATGGCATTCACAACCATCTGATTTAATATTATTGGTGGGATAATATTATTTGTGTAACTCCTGTTACATTCCTGTTCAGTCTGACATACCTATATATTTGTATTTCTCTGTTTTGGGCCTACATTTATCTAGTGCTGAAACCATAAACCAACTGATGAGCTGATTGATGAGGATTGAGTTAATTAGTGAAGACAGGTGACACTAGTTATGATAGCCTTAAGAAAAAAACAAACACCCTCCAGTAATACAATTGAGCGCTGAGACCATTTGTAGGGTGAAGGAGCTGCACTTAAGTGACAATATTGTGCATTTAATTTCCTAAAGCTCATTTAGTAAAAATTGTTGGACTCTCGTTATATGAACTAAAATACTAACGTCACCCTCTGCTGCTGCTTTTTCAGAATAAAAGTGTCCTATTTTCTCAAAATACTTGATTGTAATTGGCTGAAATGTGGATGTAGTGATGCAAAGTCTGATTTGTTTTGGCAAACTGGTCCTTTTGGACAGTTCAGTTCAAAATGCATTTCTTTTTTAACAACTCCATGTCATGTTATATCAATTAAACATTCAAATAGCCTAAAGTTATTAGTGTGAATGGCACATATAGCTAATTATTGCATTTTATTTGCCTAAGTTAATGAAATCTGTGGTCATGGTTCCATTCGCTGACCCTTTATGTCCTATCCAATATTGTGTAGCCTACATCTTGGATAAGTTTTCTAAAGGTTTGCACTTACAGGACACTTACAGATACTGATGCACAAATGTGGATATGTTCTGCATGTCTAAATTATACAGAAAGTTTAGGTTTGTCATGTTGTCATAAAAAAATGTAGGCCTATTTAATAAAACTAGTCATAAGCTTGTTTCCACTATGTTTTGTTTGCATGTGCATAATGTCAGCAACTCACTCGTCAGAATCCTCAATAATCCTCGGGTTATCCTCGACAACTTTCAACAGTTTGTTGAACTGGCTCATTTGGTTCTTTTTCAGTCGAAAATACCACTTCAGCTGTGTGTCATGCATTATCAACTTGGAACTACAGTTAGATCCAGTTCGATTTGTGAACTGGCTCGACCGGTTACTTCCTAAGAACCAGCTCAAAAGAACGATTCATTCAAGAATCAAACACCATTAATTTGGACATTTAATGGTTCTTATTTTGTTTTAATTTCACAAATCCTGCTGTTTACTGTTTCTTTATAAAGTAAACATGAATATATTTGCACATAAGCATCCTCATCGCTGATTTGTTTATGTCCTGACCAAATTTGCACATTTAGGCTGGATTATATTTATATCTCTGACGTGAAACACAAGGATAAACAGTGAGTGTCATTTGTTTTAGTCACATTTCATTACAGTCATATTAATCTGTTAGATTCATTGCATCCACAGGAAAGTTAAACTATAAATGTGTCCGAATTCAGAAGCTACATCCTTTAAAGCCGCCGTTGGGACACAGTAAAGACATTTCTGACAGACTTAAAGAAAGAAATAAATTTATGTGGTCTAGTATCTAATTGCCATACCATTCAAATTAATTAATGATTAATAAATTGTTCTTTTAATCCCAAACAGCAATGTATTGTTTCTTAGAACATGTTCTCTTTGAAAAAACTTACAAAATGTTTTGTAAGTATAGTGTAATCAGATGCACATTTAAAACTGGAATATAATCTTATTTCAGTGTTTTATTACCATCATACACCGTTCTACTCTTAAAATTACAAGTTTATTTATTCCAGCTCCTGTAAGAAGAGGGTACAGCATCCACACACGTGATATAGCCCACTAGCTGGGAGTACTTATTTATGTATACAGACGTGACGTAATGATGTAAAGATGAATAACCTGAACCACTCGAAATAGAAAACATTATTACAAGCTTACCATTGTGAATTGGGCTAAGATAAGGAGATAGTTTTGAACACTGATTGGTTATGTACTTGCTTAATAATTGATTATGGATTATTTTTAACCAAACAAGTTACTGAATGCAACTTTAAACAGCGTTAAATTCTGCTGCTGGGGAAACGGTAAAGAGATGAGATTGCTGGTTGAGTTTATTTGGGCTGGTGTTAATTTATGTTTAGCACAAAATGGTTCTAATCAACATTTACTCCTTAAGAATACACAATATTTCATTTTATCTGAGGCACATCAACCAGTCATTTCTAATCTAAACACATTATTAATGCATTAAACTATATATAAGAGTAAGAGAAGTAGCCACAACAACATACAAAGACCCTTAAAACACAAATAAGGAATTTAATAACCTTCATATCATACTCTTTTTACATTAATTATTTCATGATAAAATAGAAACAACAACAAAAAAAAAGTAAAAGTGTATCTAATGATGAGTACATGATGCCTTTTGACCCCTCGCAAATTTCAAGATTAATGTCTCAGAATATTGAAGTTAGTAAATAACAAAAAACATATGTTAAAAGAGTGTGCAAAAGCAAAACATGCATTAACCGCGATTCTGGCCATTAAGGCTCTTAAAATAGAACAAAGAAACCCACAGGAATCACACTGATAGTTTACAACAGAAATTCATCCACCTGAAGACAAACAGACCCTCCAAAGAATAATGTAGACAATTTACAGCTCAATGAAAATGAACAATGCATTTGAAACATTTATGTTGAATCAACTGAAAAAATTGCTTTGCAAAATAATTCAAAACACCACACGCTGGTGTCGCCTGCTGCTCAGAATAGTACAACTTACATGAAAGGTCTGTGTATCCTTTCACTCTTAATTTCTACTGCAGATGAAGTTGAGTTTGTCAGTTTCAGGACGGCTGATCCAGCGCTGATCTCCTCCAGACTGAACTGCTCCAGATCTCACTGTGTGTTCACAGTCCTCCTCTGATGTGCCGTTCCCTGGAGCCCAGTTCTGATAGCACACGGTCTCTCCACTCACCCAGTACCAGATGCCCAAAATACGGGAGTGACGTAAACCCAACCACACCGCCGCAGTAGACGCCCGTTTAACCATATTCATCACACGACGCTGAATCTCTTCTGAATGAACCGAAACCAGATCCACATGATTCTGTCTGCAGTATCTCAGAGCTTCAGACCAGGTCAGATTCTTTGTGATCACAATCAGTTTATCTGGAAACAAAACAAACCACAAGCAGAAACTAGAGAGAGACTGATCAAAAACAACACGAAGAACAAACACTGTGGATAAATTGTCACGTCAGACATGTAGAGTGAACTTTAAGAGAACTGGAGGTGATTGATGGATGGATTGTGTGTGTGTTTTGTGAGGATCTACTCACCTTCATGACACACAAAATTTAAATGGTTGGTGCATTGGCTGTCAATCCATTGTCCCTGAGTGTTCGGTTGAACAGCTGCACAGTTTTCACCAGCATTATTAGGTTCACCAGTGCTCCAGTATCTGAATGAGGAGTTACTCTGATCTGACCACTGCCATGAGTCTCTGAACAGACCGATCCAGACATCAGATATGTGACTATCATTCACGATCTTCTCAACCTGTTGATTCTCATTCTGGTTTCTCACACTGACCAGATCAGTGTGATTCTGTCTGCAGTAACTCTGAGCGTCTGTCCAATTCATTGTCTGATTGATAAAGACGAGTCCTTTGTTTGCTTTAAGAAAAACAAATGAACAAATATTCATGAATCAGTTTGTTCATTATTCTTACACTGCTTTATGGTTTGGATGTGAACAGGAGCAGCGGTGGAAATGCAGTATTGAAAGATACAGCTGTTTCTACAGCTGGTGATGAGATATTGAATATTCATGATATATTCATGATGCCTTTCCTGATATAACTGCAACATATGACTTTATTTCACTTTCTATTTACATTGACATAGAGAGCTGGATGAGAGAAATGTCAAACAAATAAAGATGTTACAATGCAGAGAAATATGTTACTTAACTAGAAACATTTACTTGGACTATAGAAATATATAAATTAATATAGTTGCAGTGTTCATCTTGTTGCTATTCTTTTTTTTTTCCTTTCTTTTTTACTTGGATGTTTTATATCCACTGCTGTGTGTTTGTTACAAATATGATCATATTCATAAAATTCTTTCTCTTTCTCTGTAATTTTTTTTTTTTTCTATAGGCACTTAAATTGCAGTTTCATATTGTGACAAATGACCCCAGTGTGACAAACAAAATAATTAAGAAGAATTAAAATGGGAAAATCAGATGAGATCGACCAGTAGCAACTACAACAATTCAGGCCTCCAATCAGTTCCCCGTAGACACAAATCCCACCCTATATTTTTCATGTTCAAGAAGGTGTTTCACCAAACATGACAATAAAGAAGAAAAAAAAACTGCCACAACTTCCATTTAATTTTGACTTAATTATGTGGTCTTTGTTTCTCCTGTTAAAAAAAAAAAAAAAGAAAAGAAAAAAACGCATATGCTGGTTCTAAAGCATGGCTCCTGGTTTGAGCTGGTTTAAAGAGTTATTTCTTATTAAGAATGGAAGTGAAATGTGGCAACATGCCCCATAGGTGGGGTACACTATGACACAATGTGGAGTTAGTGTTGTTTTGATCTTTTAAAAATGTAATACATTTTACAAATCAATTTCCTTCATTGAAACATTCAATAATGATGTGAAAAGTGTTTCTGAAGGAAGATATGATGTGATAAAGTTTACCAGTTATACTTGTAATATTTGTCTGCATATCTGACAGCGGTAACACCCCTTAAAAACAATGTGTGTTTGACAACTTCTGGTGCAAAATCTTTAACTTTACAAGATAGTGTAACAGAGACTCCAGGGAAGCGTGATAGATCCAAGTGCGAGCTTTTATTGAACACAACGTAGTCAGACAGGCAAGGTCGATCTCCAAACAAACAGTAATATCCAGGGCAAAAACAATAGCGAAATCCAGAAAACAGGCAGAACGTCAAAATACCAGGTGAGCAGTCCAAAAGTAACAAAGAAACAAGGCAATGAAACAAGGCAAAAACTATGGCAAGAAACTAGAACAATACAATGGCAAAAACAAGGCAAAACCGTGGCATGAACAAAACAAGGCAATGAAACAAGAGAAAACACTTAGTAGAGTCCGCACAGCAAAACAATACTTTGCGGTGCCTGTTTGGTTTAGGCCTCCTTAAATGGCCACCAAACAGGCAATGGGAGAGGGCTCCCTCTGCTGGCGTGGCGTTACAGATAGCTTCCAGAAAGATAATATAAATATCTGAAAATGTATTTCATTATGTGCTTTAAGTAATTTTTCTGGCAAATATTGTCAATATTGTCTAAACAGAAATATTCAGTTAAACTGAAAAAAATAAAACTGAAAATATGACCAATACCCACAGCCTCTCCTATTGATGACCAAATTAGACATTCACAGTGTTTAGTATTGCATTTAAATTTGGTATATGATGCATCTATAAACAAACAATGCGTTTAAATATTTACACTCACTGTTGTTGCAGATAAAATGTCGAGCTGTACTACATTGCAATTTGTGCCATTCTCCACTCAGCATCATAGCACACTCATCTGTGCCTTCTGGTTGTCCAGTAGCCCAGTTCAGATAAAGCACAGATTCACCTGAAGACCACCGCCATTTATCACGAGCCGTCTTCTGTAGCCCAATCCAGACAGAATTAACACCTCTATTATTTACAGTCTCTTTCAGCTCGTTCATGTCGTTCATGTTGTCAGCGGTGGCCAGATCTGTGTAATTCTCTCTGCAGTATCTCTGAGCTTCAGTCCAGTTCTTCCTCTCATTTATAAAGTGATACTGACGCTGAACACATTCAGATACGGAGCAGAGAGCTGTGAAAGAGAGGCTTTGCTTTAATGCTTTTCCTAACAGGATCAAACCTAATGAAACTAGAAACTGTAAATTAAAACCACAAACACACTCACCAATGAGAAGAAGAATGAAATATGGAGTTTGGTCCATTTCTGAAAAAGAAAAAAACTGAAACTCAGATTTCAAATATTTGTGGAGTCATTTTGAAATGATCAGCAAAATAAAAGCACCATGCATAATCATTCAGATAATATTAATTAAAAAAAAAAACATGTAAGTTTTTCTTACTTTAGAGGTCGTGTGTTTCTGTCCTGAGTCTGATGTTTATTTCTGCATTCATTCAGCATCTATTAGCATCATTCAACACTAATTTTCATATTTTACTTCCTCCTGCTTTGTGTATTTGTCCAGCTCTCTTCTCCTTATTTGCATTTTGACGTCAGTGTCTGTCTATAACAGTTCATTTGATCTCCACAGTAACAAATGCTTCACAACAACATGGCCTAATCAGGAAGCTACAGTATATAACATGTAAATGTTCATTTTTTTCATATTTCATATTTTTTCATAGTTCATATTTCTAATTCACAAATCAGAAAGAAGCATCACACTTTTCATTCAAAGACAGTAAAACGTGAGTTATTTTGGAACATAATATCAGTAATTACAATGTCTCTTAAATGTGAAACAGATCATGTGATCATGTTCAGTCAAATGTTTCTCTGTTTTGAGTGACTTTTATCTGAAATGAATAACTCACTAACGATCTGATTGATGAGGGTTGAGGTAATTAGTGAAGACAAGTGCTATTGATTACTGAGAGCCTTTAAAAACCCTCAGTTTGAAGAACTTCAGTCAAAGAGAGAGAAATGTGTGTGAGATGAAATGAGTTTGACTGCTAAAAAGAATGTGTGTATTAAGAGTGATAAAGTATTTTCTCCAATAAACATTTGTAGAAGTAGTTATTGTGAAGCTGTTAAAGTAATTACTATGAAAGCCAGACGAATTTTAGAAATGTTATGGGCCATCTAAAAATGAAGTGTGATCCATACAAACAAACAGAATTGTATGTGTTTTGGGAGCATCTGGACCTTGTAAAGAGTTCAACTAAAAGACATTTAATATTATCATATACATGATCATCGGCCAGCAGCTGATGAGAAAAATGTTTAAAGACATAGGTCTGGACAAAGACAGATTTAGATGGAGCTGTTGTCATCTTGGCTTTTTTGTTTTCTGAAACTCTGCCTCTGAGAAAAGAAGAAGAGAGGAGATGGAGATTAAAAAAAAAAAAAAAAAAAAAAAAAAAGACAGAGATGGGAATGATGCTTTCCTTTTGGGCTTGGGTAGAAGATGGGCTTTCTTTCTTTTCTGACAATCTATTTTAGGGAGCTTTGTCTGTCTTTGTTTTGTTTCTGCATTTGCTTTTATTGACAAATGCCCAGACAGAAAACACGTGTTCAAACAGAGACTCCAGAAAGGCATGAATGACTTATACAATAGACAGAAAAGACTGTCAGCCATTTCTGAGAGCTTCCAGTGTACAAGAATCATTCAACAAGACTTTGACAACATCCCTAGTTGTGTCCAACACCACATACTGTGAGTAGTAACTTCATTTCCATTATTGCTAAAAGAGTATGTAGGGTAGACCAAGTAGAGTATACTTTTTGCTTTTTACATTGCCACACCAAAACTAGGGACTGAAAAGAAGTGATTTTTCATATGACATTTCCTTTATTTGTCTACTAAAATATTAATACTTATTAACATTTATAAGTAGGTAATTGAGGAAAATGCACAGACATGTATAGATGTTATCTCATGTCTGCTGTCAATGCAATGCTGCACTATATTTGAACACTGACGTGATGAAGGTTAGAGAACTTGGCAAGTCTTCCACACCCTCCAAACAACACATCTGCAGCGGGGCGCTGAAGTTCCAGTGCTCCTTACAGCCGGTCCATTTCTGATATGACTATCGGGGTTCTTAAATTTGGCCCTCGAGGTCAATATTCTTGCAGCGTTTAGCTCCAGCCTTGATCAAACTCGCCTGTCAGCAACTTTCTTGTAATCCTAAAGACCTTGATTAGCTTGTTCAGGTGTGTTTGATCCGGGTTGGAGAAAAACTCTGCAGGAAAGTGGACTTTAAGGGCCAGAGTTGAGAACCCCTGTTTTAATTGTTTACCTGAGGGATCTGAATGTCTAATCATGTGAATAGGTTTGTGTTTTCTGTTGCTGCCTGCTTGTGACGCCAGTGAACAACAATGTGCCTCTTTGTCAAACCCTAAAAGATCAGTGAATTTGGACTTGAGCTAATATGTTAACTACTAAATATTATCATTTAAATATTTTAGGGATTTAGACACCAGAAAATTTTGATTCTGCCCTACACTCTTAAAAAATAAAGGTGCTTCACGAAGCCTGAGAAGAACCTCTTTTGTCTAAATGGTTCCATAAAAAACCTTAAACATCTGAAGAACCTTTCTGTTTCACAAAAGTTTCTTTGTGGTGAAAGAAGGTTCTTCAGATTATAAAAAGATAAGAAAGAGATGGTTCTTCAAAGAAGCTTTGACTGAATAATTCTTTGTGGAACCAAAAATGGTTCTATGGCATCGCTGTGAAGAAACTTTTAAAGCACCTTTATTTTGAAGAGTGTAAAAGTACCTGGACATCAGAAACTGTAAAGCAGATTCTGACAAGTGTTTAGACTCCAGGCCCTTACTATGATGGAGAGTTGAACAAATTCACGGTTATAGGATTAGTTTTGAGTTGACAAAACCAAACCAATCCAGTCAGGGTTTGTTTGTACCATGATGGTGATTTTATTTATTTATTTATTTTTCAACTTTTTCTGTCAGCTCATTTGACCCCAATATATTTTATAGCCTATACCTTCACCTCTGCCTTTGTAAGATCGAACCTGATTTCATTTTGCTGAGACACGCAGAGCTGCACGGAATCACAGAATCAACCAGTTTTTTTTTTTTTTTTTTCTAAAGTTATTATATATTTAAAATACAAAAAAATCTTTAAGTATATGAGAGACATAGCCACCACACCAGCATAAATTCACATGATACTCTTCAGTTACATTAATTATTTCATCGTATTTCGATAAGAGCACATTTTCTCATGCTAGAACTAAAAGAAAACAGTACAAAGATTTCTCTGATGATAAGTAAATATGATGCCTTTATGGCCCCTTCGCAAAACTAAATTGGCAGATTAATGTCTATGCAGTTACTGAATAACACAATGTACAGGTTGAAATATGTTGTAAAAGCAGATGCATTAATAATAGCAGCTCTAACTGTAAGTTCTTAATCAAACACCACCTACAGGAATTGCACCGATTCATCCACCTGGAGAAATTTAGACTCACACTTCACAGCTCAATAATATATTACTGAAAGATTGTATAAATCTGAAAGAGATTTGCATTTATATAACGTAACATCCGTAGTAAAGCTTAAATGTGTATTTAACCTTGACAGTGTGGATTAGGAAGAAAATGGAAATGAACATACAAGCATTCATATGTTCTTTACTCTCTATAATTTCTGCAGATGAAGTTGAGTTTGTCAGTTTCAGGACGGCTGATCCAGTGCTGATCTCCTCCAGACTGAACTGCTCCAGATCTCACTGTGTGTTCACAGTCCTCCTCTGATGTGCCGTTCCCTGGAGCCCAGTTCTGATAACACACACTCCGTCCATTCACCCAGTACCAGATGCCCAAAATGTGAGAGTAACGTAAACCCAACCACATCGCCACTGTAGACGCCCGTTTGACCACGTTCATCACACGACGCTGAATCACTTCTGAATGAACCGAGACCAGATCCACATGATTCTGTCTGCAGTATCTCAGAGCTTCAGACCACGTCAGATTCTCTGTGATCACAATCAGTTTATCTGGAAACAAAACAAACAAGCAAAAACAACTTGCAGAACAAACACTGTGGATGAATTTGTGGTGTCAGACACGTAGCATAAACTTTAAGAGATCTGGAGGTGATAGATGGATATTGTGTGTTTTATGAGGATCTACTCACCTTCATGACACACAAAAGGATAATTCTTGTTGCAAGAGATGTCATTCCATCGTCCCTGAACATCCTGATTGACAGTTGCACAGTTTTCACCTCCTCCAGCATTATTAGGTTCACCAGTGTTCCAGTATCTGAATGAGGAGTTACTCTGATCTGACCACTGCCATGAGTCTTTGAACAGACCGATCCAGACATCAGATATGTGACTATCATTCATGATCTTCTCAACCTGTTGATTCTCATTCTGATTTCTCACACTGACCAGATCAATGTGATTCTGTCGGCAGTAACTCTGAGCATCTCTCCAGTTCATCATCTGATTGACAAAGACAAGTTCTGTGTTCCCATAAAAAAAAAAAAAAAAAAAAAAAAAAAAAAAATTAGTCAGTGTGTTCCTTATTTTTACACTGCTTTATGGTTTGAATGTGAACAGGAACAGCAGCAAAAAAAATCAAATGTCATTCAAATCTTTTTTTCAACAGCTTTAAGCTGGTGATATGTCAAATATTCAAAATATGCTTATAATGACTTTGCTGTCAATATATAACTAGTTCACACCACAATTTCATGAGAACTCATACCCCAGCTTTCTGTGCAGCAGTGGAATGCTGGAGTCTGACACACTGAAAATGTGGAACTTTAAAAGGGAACATTATGTATAAAGTTAATTCAACTTCCTTTTTTTTTTTTTTTTTTTTTTTTTTTTTTTTTTTTTGACAATAAGCTGTATTTCATTGTTAGGTTTAAGTCATTATTGTTTTTATTGTAAAGAATTTTATAATATTATACCATGGTCTGTCTGAATACTCAATTCTAATTGGCTGGCAGGTATGTATTACAACCGTTTAATGCACAGTATGTTTAATCACTGTTCTATATTAATGCACTGCATTCATTAAGACAAACACACAGATTGGCAGTCACGCTGTGCACGCACAGAAACTTGTCAACACTGACTTTTATTAATACAATTTTTGCATTTAAATAGCTAAATCTGATCCAGCTGCACTACTTCATCTCTGTCTGATTTAACATCGGCAGAATGCTTAGGATCACTAAGTTACAGGCAGGTGAGTTTGATCAAGGTTGGAGCTAAACGCAGGAAAACTGATCTTGCCGGATTTTTTTGAAAAAAAAAAAAAAAAGTGGACAGGACCTCATTATTTGTACAAATCACGAAGAAATTGAATCACAAATTAAATTAAAAGATGGATATATAGGGTGCATAATTTTTGGATCTTCATGGAGAGCCTTTTTGGGGATCTCTAGTGGGCATGAGAAAGTTATATCTGTCTTTCAATTGTTTTTGAGATCTGCATTTGCTTTTATTTACAAAGGCCAAAATGGGCACAAACACACAGGAAATGTTCAGCCAGAGACTGCAGAACTCTCCCGCATACAACACACACACACACACAAAAAAAAAAAAAAAACGGTCCAGGACTTAGTTACTTTTACAAACCACAAGGAAATTGAACTACAAATGAAATAAAATAAAAAAAAAAGCAAGAGAGTGTTTGTTTGTTTGTTTGGCACCTAGATTGTTTGAGCCCTCCAGACAATCTCAACGTGGTCCAGGTCATGTATGTGAACAGACCAAGTGATCTTAGACCCCCCTAAATGGACCCAAAAATGAACTATACTTAGATCTATAGTGTGCATTTTTATAAATGAATGTTGTCATTTAGGCAGCTGCACTCACCATTGTTCAATGAAGTGCAGATGAAAATCAGGCTTTTATCACATGAACAGTCCTGCCATTCTCCATTCTTCATAAAAGCACAGTCATCTCCATCTTCAAGTCGTCCAGTAGCCCAGTTCAGATAGAGTGCAGGTTCACCTGAAGACCACTGCCATTTTTTATGACTTGTTTTCTGCAGCCCTATCCAGACATGTTGATCATTCACACACTTCTTCAGCTCATTCATGTCGTTCATGTTGTCAACGGTGGCCAGATCTGTGTATTTCTCTCTGCAGTATCTCTGAGCTTCAGTCCAGGTCTTCTTCTCATTTATAAAGTGATACTGACGCTGAACACATTCAGATACGGAGCAGAGAGCTGTGAAAGAGAGGCTTTGCTTTAATACTTTTCATAACAGGATCAAACCTAATGAAACTAGAAACCATAAATAAAACCACAAACACACTCACCAATGAGAAGAAGAATGAAACTTTGTGCCATTTCTAAAGAAGGAAAAAAAAAAAAATCAAATACACCAATTTTCATTTAATTTCATTTAATTTCAGTAATAAACACTTTAGCAGCATAACATGATTCTCAGTCAATAAGACAATATTAACATGAACAAAGTCTAATTCTAGTTAAAGAATTGTTCTTACTTCAGAGGTTGTGTGTTTCTTCCTGAGTCTGATGTATCTGGCTGCCGCTATAAACTATGTGGTTATTGTATCTACTCTCATCTGCCATTGATCAGTCGCATTATTTTTGCATTTCTCTAAAACACATTTTCATATTTTACTTCCTCCTTATTTGTGTCCACCTCTTTCCACTAGTTTGCATTTTGACATATGTGACACCTGTATGTTTAACTGAGAGGCCTACATGTCATACAGTGGACAGAAAAGACTATTAGCTATTTGAGAGCTCCCAGTGTACAAGAACTATTAAGACATTGGCAACATCTTGGTCTGCTGTGTAAAATAGCATTTTGATTATATCTCTTCTCGTTTGTATTTTCTATTACTGCCTGACTGTGATGGCCAACAACAATAATGTCAGATTAATTTTGCTCCAGAAGTATCCAGACGTAAGAAACAGTGAAGCAAATTCAGACACCTGCATGACACTAAGTGACAGTAAACATACATTTTTACTATAAGAGTTCAGGACATCCTGGGACAGAATCCTTTGTCTCCCATGTGTCAAACTCACAAACATACACACAGGAAATATTTATTCCAGGAAGTTAAAATGAGTGTGTTTTTTAAAGGGGTCATCGGATGCTAAGTTCGACATGAGCGTTTTAACAGATCAGCTGCAGAGTTTAGTTCCAACCCTGGAAGAAAAGAAAAAAAAAAACACCTGCCTGTAGCCCTAGTAATACTGAAGACCTTGGTTATCTTATTCAGGTGTGTTTGATTAGAGTTAGAACTTAACTGTGCAGGTCATCGGCACTCCAGGACCGATGTTGCCTATACCCGGTCTGGACTTTGCTGATAGCATTCGCCTTCATCCTCCAAGTCTCAGCTCCATACAGAAGGACTGTTTTGGCATTGGTGTTGAAAAGTTTGATTTTTAGTTTCCAGTGTCAGGTTCTTAAAGCTCCAGATTTTCTTAAGCTGGATGAAAGCAGTTCTGGCTTTGACTATTCTGGCTTTGGCGTCCACATCCGTACCACCCTGCCTGTTGATGACACTGCACAAGTAGGTGAAGTTCTCCACCTCTTCCGAAAGCTTATTTGCACAAATGACAAAAGTTTATTGCAGAAGCAGAAACTAAAAAGAGACTGATCAAAAACAACCTATTTGCCAAAATGAGCACATTAATAATGAAATTAGAGTGCAAAGTTTATCTGTCAATCAATGAGTGTGAATGTTGTTGTTTTCTGTTGCTGTAACAAACCATGCACGGTTTCTTTTAGTATCATCATTGCTGGTAGAACAAAAAAATATTTTAAATGGGGACATTAAAGTGGAAGTGAACATGATTAATGTAACCATTTTAAAGGGAAAAAAAAGGAGCAAAGGAGCCACTATCTTGTAATATGTAACAGGGAGTAACGGACGAGAGACGAGCGGATCCATTTGCAAGCCTTTATTATAGGGAAGAGACAGATACATGGTCGTACAGGCAGGGTCAAATCAACGGTAACAGGAGTGTCAGAGGCGAGACGAGAGAGAATAGTCCTTGATGACGAGCGATGGTCCGAAGGCAGGCGGCGATCAGTCGAAAAACGGGGAGCCAGGCGAGGGAATCAAAAACACAAGAAACAAGGAACTAGGAAACGCTAAACAATGGGAGAAACACTATCAACAATCTGTGACTAGCATGGGGAAAGACCGGGGCTTTTATGGTGCTGCTGATTGGTCACATGTGCTGACGCAATCAGCGTGATGCATGACGGGAGATGTAGTCCGGGGTGTGGTACAACAGTCAGAGTGTGACAATGGGGTGAGAGTGACATCTGGCGGTGAGCGGACAGCGGGACACCGACCAGATTCGTGACATAATACCACAGCACATTACGTCATGGATTGGTTGACCAGTGAAGTAATATAACCGGGGCCTAAAATTAACACTCGCCAAGTGTAACAGTGTCAGTCGCCAGTTAGCGGGTAAAGCCTTTACGAAATATGTGACCCTGGACCACAAAACCAGTCTTAAGTCGCTAGGGTATATTTGTAGCAATAGCCAAATATACATAGTATGGATCAAAACTGTTGATTTTTATTTTATGGCAAAAATCATTAGGAAATTAAGTAAAGATCATGTTCCATGAAAATATTTTGTAAATTTATTGTATTGTAATCTACTGTAAATCTATCAAAACTTAATTTTTTTTGATTAGTAATATGCATTGTTAAGAACTTCATTTGGACAACTTTAAAGGCAATTTTCTCAATATTTAGATTTTTTTTTGCACCCTCAGATTCCAGATATTCAGATATAATTGTATCTCGGCCGACTATTTTCCTATCATAACAAACCATACATCAATGGAAAGCTTATTTATTCAGCTTTCAGATGATGTATTAATCTTAGTTTTGAAAAATTGACCCTTATGCAATGTAGTTACAACAACAGCCAGTTTTTAAAGAGATCCGCTGTTTCTGACATAAGCGAATAAAATAATCTTTCCCGAAGACAAACAACATCATCATAATTATCTGTTTATAAGCGACAAGAGCGAATTAAATAATAGGATACAAATGGATTGAAAAGGTCAGAGCAGTGTGATGGCCAGCTTGTCCCTAGATGTGATTCTAATAACTTTTACCTGAGAAGATATTGCTGCTTCATTTCGGAAGGTTAACTTTTCTCTTCTTTATTCTATATAACCCGAGAATGTGGCGACACATACCTGGGGTTATGTTGCCTAAGCGGTGCAGTAAAGTATAGTTTGAAAGGTTGCATGTTCGGATGTACGCATACGCTGAGGACGAAAACACACAATTAGGTCAAAATGCACGGTTTTGGTAAGTAACCTCGTAAAAAATGAGTTTTTAAAGTCTTAAATAACCGTAAAGAAAATCGGATATGTGTCAGATCCGCTTCATGTGCATCAGGTTTTAAAGAGACAGATTTTAAAGTGAAACCTCCTGTCATTGATGTAAATGAAAGAACAAAAGAAAAAGAGAAATCATTACTCGACTCCTCAACGTCGCGGATCTAATGCAGAGAGCTCTGTTTTCACGAAGCTGTCCACCAAGCTGAGTAAGTCGTAAAGGGGACTGAGCAAGAGCAGATACTAGGTCTGGGCGACAAAGTTTTGGATCCCAGGTATGTCAGAAGGGAGAAATCAAAACAAAATAGTTAAAACTTTTTTAGGCCTTATCGCCCAGCCCTAGCCGAGACCCCAGGGGCTGAATGTGCACAACAGAGATGAGATGAAGACTATGGCCCTGTCCCAAAATCGCACCTTTACACCCTTGCGGTCGTCATCTGAGTCCACACTTTCATGACGCAATGCCGTGTTGACAGTTAGTTGGAAATCTGCCACAGAACTCGCCCCAGTGCGGGCTTGGCATAAGTGTGCATTGATGGTGAATATCGGCTGCAAACGGGGTGCTCATGAGCACCATTCTGAAAGTTAAAATGACAAATGGGACACCCCACAATCCTGTAGACATGCACACATTGGCCACTGTATGTCTGCAAGAGTGCAAAGGGCACATGAAGTGTGCCATTTGGGACAAGGCCTCTGACCACACTGAGGTCATTTAAAATGTTGTTGGACTCTCATTATTTCAAATAAAATAATATCTTCTTCTTCTGGTGCTCTTCCACAATAAAAGTGTCGTATTTTCTCTTTCTAAATTCTTGATTGTAATTGTCTTAGTTCCTTCGTTTTTCTTTATGAAAAGACTAATTTTTTTTCGATTCAGACTCCTGCTGTTTACTGTTTCTGTTTGTTTACTTATAAAACTAATGCACTTCCATGTAAACATCCTTATTCATTTGCTTATGTCCACACCACATTTAGACAGTCAGGATGGACTATAATTACATCTCTGACGTGAAACACAAGCACAGACAGTGAGTGTTATTGTTCTAGGCATATTCCATTACATTCAGTCTTATTAATTTGTTAGTCTTATTACTTTGTCTCCTAAAATTAAAAAACAAATAAATAAATAAAGCATATTCCAGTATATTCTATTGCTGGTTTTTCAGTAGTTTATTTGAGCTGGTGTTGTTGACACATTCTTTTATGTTGAGCACAAAAGGTTTCAAGATATTTTATATAAAACCTTCACTTTTTAAAGAATAAACAATACTTAATTTCACTGAGGCACGTAATGTTAGGTTTGCTAACTCACATTCAACCAGTCATTTCAAATCTAATAATCCAAAAATGTAATATAAGAGAAATTGAAGTAGCCACACCAACAGAGAGATCCTTAAAACACAAAATGACCTTAAATTCATGAGTTATCATAATAAAATAGAAGGAAATAGAAGGAACAAAATATTAATGTGTATATGATGGTGAATTTATGTTAATGCCTTGGCCTCCGAATTCAGGTGACATGAACACAATCAAAAAGCAGGTTTGTGCTACATCATCACTACCCTGCAATGTACAGGAACTGGAGGAACTGCTTTTGACATTGTGGTACCAGATACCCCAAAAGACTTATCAGGGCCACAGTTTTTTGGGCTAAAGGTGGTCCTACAGATTATGATGTTGAAAGAGTATGTAAAAGCAAAACATGCATTAACAGCTCTTAAAATAGAGCAAACAAACCTACAGAAATCACACACTGATGCATCAACAGAAATTTAGACAATTTACAGCTCAATAACTGTTTACTGAAAAATGCATTTGAACTATATTAAAGATCTGAGTAAAAAATCTGCCTTTTTAACCCTCAGGTACAATTGTCTGCTGAGATTAAAATTATTATATGTAAAATTATTACTTAAGTTAGAGGACGTGAACACAAGCATTTGTTTTCTTACATGAAAGGTCTGTGTATCCTTTCACTCTTAATATCTGCTGCAGATGAAGTTGAGTTTGTCAGTTTCAGGACGGCTGATCCAGTGCTGATCTCCTCCAGACTGAACTGTTCCAGATCTCACTGTGTGTTCACAGTCCTCCTCTGATGTGCCGTTCCCTGGAGCCCAGTTCTGATAGCACACGGTCTCTCCACTCACCCAGAACCAAGTACCCAAAATATAGGAGTGACGTAAACCCAACCACACCGCTGCAGTAGACGCCCGTTTAACCACGTTCATCACACGACGCTGAATCTCTTCTGAATGAACCGAGACCAGATCCACATGATTCTGTCTGCAGTATCTCAGAGCTTCAGACCACGTCAGATTCTCTGTGATCACAATCAGTTTATCTGGAAACAAAACAAAGCACAAGCAGAAACTAGAGAGAGACTGATCAAAAACAACATGCAGAACAAACACTGTGGATGAATTTGTCATGTAGCGTGAACTTTAAGAGATCTGGAGGTGATAGATGGATTGTGTGTTTTGTGAGGATCTACTCACCTTCATGACACACAAAAGTCAATTGGTGGCTGCAAGAGTTGTCATTCCATTGAGTGTTTGCTGTAATCTCTGCACAGTTTTCAACACCTCCATGATTATCAGGTTGACCAGACATCCAGTATCTGAATGAGGAGTCACTCTGATCTGACCACTGCCATGAGCCACTGACTCTGAACAGACCGATCCAGGCAGGTTTATCATTCACAATCTTCTTCAACTCGTTCATGTCGTTCATGTTGTCAGCGGTGGCCAGATCTGTGTAATTCTCTCTGCAGTATCTCTGAGCTTCAGTCCAGGTCTTCTTCTCACTTATAAAGTGATACTGACGCTGAACACATTCAGATACGGAGCAGAGAGCTGTGAAAAGGAAGCGTTGCATTAATGCTTTTCACAACAGGATTAAACCGTAAATAAAACCACAAACACACTCACCAATTAGCAGAAGAAGGAAATAGAGACTTTGGTCCATTTCTGAGGAAAATATAGATAAACTCAATTTTAAATATTCTCAGATTCATTTTGGTGTAAAACATGATTTCAGTGATAATTAAGAGTAGTGTATCACACACAGTCAATAAGACAAATGTTTTAACTTTGTTTAAAGAATGAACATGTAAGTTGCTCTTACTTCAGAGGTTGTGTGTTTCTGTCCTGAGTCTGATGTTTATGTCTGCAGCTTTAAACTATGTGATTTGTTATATCTGCTCTCATCCAACATTCAGCACGTCACATCATTTGTGTATACATGCAAATAAAAGACAGTGACACTAAAAACAGTGACAACAGTTAATTTATGGAAATCATAGGCACAGAGACCATCCGCAGTGTTTTACTATGTATCCATGTGATGCAGCTTCATCTATAATGTCATTTTATATAACACAGCAAATTTCCCCTTACACTGACTGCTATGGGGCCCCCTCAAAACCAGCATCATGTGAACAGGGCTTGAGAGTTGAGTGAGGGGGCAGTCTATGCTATGCTGCCAGATCCAGATATTATAAGTGTCTTTGGACTTTTTTTTTTTTTCCATTTAATGTGGCACTTCAGGAAGTTCATAAAGTGGGAAGATGCAGTTTAGAGTTAGTGATATCTTTATCTTATCTCCAAAACAAAAGATTTAATCTTATTTCAGTTTATCTTGGTTTAAGTTGAGAGAGAGAGAGAGAGAGAGAGAGAGAGAGAGAGAGAGAGAGAGAGAGAGAGAGAGAGAGAGAGAGAGAGAGAGATGCACAACAGAGATGATATGAAGACTCTAACCATCCTCCATTAAAGTGCTCATATCATGCATTTTTTCCCTTGGGGTTCATTTATAATGTTAGTAAATGTTGTTGGACTCTCATTATCCCAACTGAAATAATAGCATCATTTTCTGCTGCTGCTGTTTCACAATAAAAGTGTTTTCATTTCTCTGTCTAAATTCTTGATTGTAATTGGTTGGAATATTTTAAAGCATTGTTACTTTTTCTTTTTTCTTTTCTTTTCTTTTTATTCATCTCTTTGTTAATTTTTGGTTTTGTTTCATACTCCTGCTGTTTACTACTTGCTTGTTTATGAAATATGTATATGTTTGCATGTAAACACATGCTCATTCATTTGCTTATGTCCAGGCCACATTTAGACCTTCAGGCTGAACAATATTTACATCTCTGATGTGAAACAAGAAGTTGTACTGTTGTTTTACATACGTTAGTATTACTAGTTTGACGGCTCTAACTCGGCTAGAAGGTTTACAAGTTTCCCTCATCACGATGTTAAACCGAGTGGAAATAAAATAATAATAATGCAAGTAAACTGCTAGAGGTGAGATGGATTGATATTGAAATGTAGTATAAAGACTGTTTCGGGTATGCTGGAGTGCAATCCCAGCAAGCAATAGCCGTCATTTCACCGTCTCGGTTAACTATAGACCCGATATAGTCCGGCTATGTGTGACCCCCTTCTAGCCCAAAAACTTTGAATTTGGATACATGTCATTGTTTTGGCAAAATAACTTGTGAGATGTATGATATTCCATCACGTAAGCAAAGTGAACAGCATTTACAATGTGTTTGATTTCATTTCTTTGACATGTTCTATGTGTAGCCTGTTTGTAGCCGAGATTTAGCTCATAGTCAGACCGGCTATTTGTAGCCCACTCATAGTCAAATCTGATTGATTGTAGTTTTTGGTCAGGCAGCGCATGAGATGGTTGATATACCATCATGTTTGCGGTGTCAATAATATCTACTAAGATGTCAGTGTCAGTTAATGACATGATATATATGTAGCCACCTTTTAGCTCTGAGTTGGATGGGCTATGTGCAGTCTGCTTTTAGCCCAACCGGCGAAATCGAGGCAATCAGTGTCTAATTTTAACAGCTTGGCTATAGCCAGACCAGCAATGAGCATGACCAAAATAGTCTTAAAATTTTTATATTTTATTTCATTATTTTATAGCATTATTAAATAATGCATTATTAATTATGCCAAAATAATGCTAATTTAAATGTTTCAAAAGTTTAATTGCATTTAATAATATGATGTCATGCATCCCACACGCAACAAAACGTGTAACATTCATACACATTATACAACATAATTTGACTTTCTTTCAATTTATAAATTATTTGCAATTACAATTCCCAACCACTAGATGGCAATTGTCGCCCTACTGAGACAGGACTACTGGCAACGCGAGACTTGAAAGTTAGTAGAGATTAGTGATGGGAAGTTCGGATCATTTTACCGACTCGGTCCTTTGAGTCTCGTTCAGCAAAATGAACGAATCTTTTTTCGAGTCATTTCGTTCATTTCGTTTATTTTAGCAAAATATAATTAAAATGTTACGTTTTACCTCCCTAACACATCTACTGCTTACACAAACGTTGATCACACTACAAACAAAACAAAACTATAATGCTATAAGAAACAGAAAAGATTCATTCATTGTTTACCTGGGTCTTTAGTCTATGATTCGCTCACCTCGCCTCTTATCTGACAAGTTTTCGGGTTTGAGTCGTTCGTTCATCACCTGACAGCCCAATTAGCTTAACCAACACAGTCTGAGCCGGAAAGAGAATTGATTAGTTCATCTCTCGAGTCCTCGGGTTTGAGTCGTTCGTTCATCACGTGACATCCCCGTAATGTTAACCTATGCAGCCTGAGCCGGAAAGAGAATTGATTAGTTCATCTTTTGAGTCTTCGGGTTTGAGTCGTTCGTTCATCACGTGACAGCCCTGTAATGTTAACCTATGCAGCCTGAGCCGGAAGGAGAATTGATTAGTTCATCTTTTGAGTCTTCGGGTTTGAGTCGTTCGTTCATCACGTGACAGCCCCATAAGGTGAACGAACGACTCTAAAACAGGTGAACTAATTCCAGTACAGAACCTAATAGGATGTTGCGCATGCGCGACTGAACGAATCACTCCCCGAGGCGATTCGTTCATCCCGAGTCACATTAAAGATTCGTTCAAAATGAACGAATCGTTCAAGAACGACCCATCACTAGTCGACTCCCCATCTCTACTTCAGTGTGCAGAAGCAGCTGTTCATGCCCTGACCCCATCTCCTGGCAGAGGACCCCAAACAAGCGAGTGTTTAGCGGTCGTGATTTGATGAGATTGATCATTTTCACGGATTGGTTCAGTACGGAGTCAAAAAGAACCGGCATTTTTTAGCAGCTAGTGCTTCGCGATGAACCATGCAATGTGTCCATTTCACAAGTGGAGCTACTTGCTGAACGCGAGCAGCTAGGCCACGCTCACGCCCCGTCATTGCCTGCGCACCATCCGTGCATAGGCCAACGCATCGGTCCCAAGCCAAACCATTTTCACGGATAAAAATATCAAGGACATTGAAAATGGCTTCTCCTGTAGTGTGCGACTGAAGAGGCCGGCAAAACAGGACATCCTCCTCAATCGCCTTGTCACGCAGATACCTGACATAGGTGAGGAGCTGTGCCTGCCCAGCAATATCAGTGGATTCGTCCAAGGACTCTTTTTTACGAACTCTATCAGTTGCTCTCTGATATCATTGGACATGTCTACAATTCTCCTAGCGACTGTGTCATTGGACAGCGGTACTGCACCGAGTTTGGCTGCTGCACTATCGCCTATCATTATTCTGCACATGTCTTGCGCTGCCGGCAAAATGAGAGTCTCGGCGATTGTATGCTGCTTACCCAGTTTACCGATTCTTTTGGCCATTACATACGATGCCTCCAAACACTGTTTAGACACAGTGCTGTGCACTGAAATGGTTGCCTGTTGCTGATGGAGGCCATCAAGCTTTCTTTTAAAATATTCAGCCGGTTTATTTTTAATGCCAGCATGCTTTGTTTCGAGGTGCCTTTTTAATTTGCAGGGCTTCATACTGTCGTTTGCCAGCACCTCGGCACACACGACACACTGAGGTCTCAGATCAGCCGTGGCTGTAAACCCAAACTGCAGGTATGCTTCATCGTACCTTCGAAGCTTTTTTGCAGCTGGTGGTGCGTCGGTTGGCTTGTTGGTCCTCACAAGAAATTTCTCCATTTTTGTTATGTGTTTTCAATAAAGTTTAGGCAATATGTAACTGTGTGTGTGGCTATGTTGAGAGACGTATCAGGGGCTAATCAGTAGGGACTTAGGCATGATCTTTAACTAAACCAACAAAATAATTATTTTGCAGACAATTCAGATTTTATTTTAATACTTAACGATTGTAGTGTGTGTGTGTGTCTTAGTCGCGTGGGTAGTTTTAGCGAAGTGTAGCTACTGCCTAGCAGTTAAAAAAAAATACTGGCTAGGGCTGAGATTTGATCTAAAAACTTTAACAAGAATGTTTGTGGGTTTAGTCTTTAAAAAGACTGTTGGGGTTTTGTAGTAAATGCCTATGTAAATCGAGATCGATAACAGACTAGCGAGAGCTGGCACAAGCGAACTTGGCAAGAGACTAGACTGGAGTGAATGGAGAGCAGTCAATTTAAATGCAGTGATTTATTTTTGTGTGAGAGTGAGTGAACATTTACATTTACGGGAACGGCGGCGGCCATGCGCATGCGCGATTCATTTGCAGCCTGGACGCGGAGGGGTGTGTGTCTCCTCTCTGCTCTGACTGCTGCGCGAGGCTACTGAGAGACTGACCGCCTGTGAGTGCTTTTGGACGGGAGAGGGGCTCACGGCAGCACCCGCTGCTCGTTGAGCACAGTAGGCCTAACTATAGGGTGATTCGTGCTTCCGAGTCTCCAAACACCACAAAAGTCTCCAAAAACACCAGTAAAAATCACTGGATTTGTCGCTTTTGACAAAAAAAAAAAAATAAATAAAATAAAATAAAAATAAAAGTCGCCAGGAGGATGATTTGTTTGTGTTACAATCAGTGCTTGAAGTGGGGGGGAAAAGGTGGCGGTATTTGCATTGGAAAATCATTACATTTTTACAGTGAAAAACAAAACTTGGAGATATTGCTGTTACAACAATTTATTGTAATTTATTTATTAACAACATAAATGTATTTAAACATGTTTGTGTGTGCGTGCGTGTATTTCACAAAAACTAAAGGAAAGCTTTAAATGTAGCCTATATTCTGACTAGTTTATTCGTTTTATATCAGTGATGCGCGGGTCAATGTATAAACAACCCGAACCCGACCGAAGTTTTCAAATAACCCGCCCGCAACTCGGACCGCAAAAAAAGAAAAAGAAAATATTGTACCCGACCCGCTTCCTGAACCGCATGTTTAATATCTGCGGCTGACAGCAGCGATTATATGCGGCTATGCGGTGGAGATGCGTTCACTGTCAAAAATCATTCGGCATTAATTAGGTTATTTTGTCAAAAGAAATGTTCTTGATTACAAGAAAAATACAGATTGTTCTTGTTGTGATTTATTTTGTCTTTCCTTTATACAGATTTAAATAGTTTCGTTTTCGAAGTACTCTAAATTATATCAGTGATTCTCCGATGTTAAATATGATCAAGAATTATTTTATTTCGATCTACAGTGTAATAAAAGTTAAGAAAAATATTAGCCTATAGCCCTAAATATATAGATTACAAGCTAATTCCTTTTTTCTTAACTTTTAACTTCTTCTAAAAATGATCAAGAATATTAAATCAACTCAGGCTAAAGAATTTTCTTATACAAACTTAACGAATGCACTTCAAAACGAAGTTTTCATATATAAATTCAGGAATCACGAATATGACAAAATAATATTATTTTTTATATATTAGTTGTATAGCTATAATAGTTGTATCAAATGAATAAGGAAATTATGCCTTGAATTTATTAAGTAATGTTTAATTTCGTTCGTTTCGCTCTCTGGAAATGTAAAGAAAAATACCGTTTTTACTTGGAATTCGTTTTTAATCCCTGGTTTTAAACAAGGATATACATGAGATAATTTATATATTATTGCTTGAATATTTCCTATAAATTACAAAGGTTTAATTGGAATCTTTATTTCAAACGACCCGACCGCCGCGACCCGAATATCATTAAAAATATATTTGGATGACTCGTAACTGCGGGTAACCGCGGGTGACCGCAAGCACCCGCTCATTTTGGATCAACCCGCGCATCACTGATCAAACAAATGAGCGCCGTTTTCTAAAGTCTATGAGCGCAGCACACACAAATAAACTAAATTGACAAACTGCAGTTAAATTTCAAAATGTGGTGTTTTTATATTTATAACATTTGAATACAGTTCAGCAACATACATCACACGACCTGACGACCAAGAGAGCTGACAATTGACCATCACTTAATTTCACCTCACGATTGAAAATGTGACACTGATTTCATATGACAGTTCAACAAACAAGTTAATAATATTAAGTCACTTATATTTTTGATGAAATAATGACTGTTTTGGTCTATTTTAGCAGCGAAAATAGATCCGATGAATCCAAACAAAGATCACGAATTTGCATTTTTTTTTTTCTGTTTTTTTTTTGCTCCCATCCTGTAGCCTACTCGCGCCCCACCGGTTGAGAACCACTGCTCTAGGACGAGTTAGTGTCGACAGATTTAGTCTCAGAAGAAAATAGCATATCAGTAAGTTGGCTTTCTCAAGCCAACTTAATAATCTTAAATAGTAGATCAGTAGAATAATAATTAGATGGATGGATTGTGTGTGTTTTGTGAGGATCTACTCACCTTCGTGACACACAAAAGCATATTCTTTGTTGCAAGGGTCATTAAGCCATTGTCCCTGAACATTCTGACTGACTGCTGCACAGTTTTCACTTTCAGCATTATTAGGTTCACCAGTGCTCCAGTATCTGAATGAGGAGTTACTCTGATCTGACCACTGCCAGTTATCATGACCCGTCTTCTGCAGCCCAATCCAGACATACGGAAAACCTCCATCATTCACACTCTTGTTCAACTCGTTCATGTCGTTCATGTTGTCAACGGTGGCCAGATCTGTGTAATTCTCTCTGCAGTATCTCTGAGCTTCAGTCCAGGTCTTGTTCTCATTTATAAAGTGATACTGACGCTGAACACATTCAGATACGGAGCAGAGAGCTGTGAAAGAGAGGCTTTGCTTTAATGCTTTTCATAACAGAATCAAACCGAATGAAAATAGAAGCCATAAATAAAACCACAAACACACTCACCAGTGAGAAGAAGAATGAAATATGGAGTTTGGTCCATTTCTGATGAGGAAAGATATAAACTTAGATTTTAAATATTCACTGATTCATTTTGGTGTAAAACATGATTTTAGTGATAATTAAACATTTATCTTAATATGAACATAAATGCACCATACACAATCATTAAGCCAATGTTAATATCAAAGTCTAATTTTAGTTAAAGAATAAACATGAGTTGGTCTTACTTAAGAGGTCGTGTGTTTCTGTCCTGAGTCTGATGTTTCTCTCTGCAGCTTCAAACTATGTGATTATTATGTCTGCTCTCATCCATCATTCAGCACATCACAAAATTTGTTTATTACTCTAAAACAGAAACCCTTTTAATTTTTCTTCCTTGTTCACATATTTTCCCTCTCTCTCTGTTGGTCATTGTTGCTGTAATTTTTTGGAAGTGTTAATTTGAATGTGGTAGAGCCTGAGCAGGGTCAGTGTCAAGTGAAATTTTGCATTTTTTGTTTTCCATGTTCTTTCAGCTTTGATCCTGTCGGTAACCAATAACATATTTCTGCATCCCACACTAAACAATATTTTCACAAAATTTAAACATACAGTATTCTGTGTGTCTCTATTAGCACAGTATCTGTTGTGTCATGAGCGCTATGCACACAATGTGATGATATATGCAAGTAAAAGACAACTGCAACAACACACTCAACGTTTTAATTATGGAAATCATAGGCACAGAGAACATCCACATTATTTCACTATGTACGCAAGTGCACTGTTGCTCTCTCTCATTAGTTAGAAACCTAGATGTGCTATTTGATAGCAATCTTTCCTTTAAAAGCCATGTTTCTAGCATTTGTAAAACCACATTTTTCCATGTCAAAAATATTTTTAAATTACGACCTGTGCTGTAAATGTCAAATGCAGAAATGTTAATTGCAAGCATTCATGAGCTTGAGGTTAGATTATTGTAATGCTTTATTGGGTGGTTGCTCTTCGCACTTAAACAAACTCCAACTGGTCTGAAAATGCAGCAGCTAGAGTTCTTACTAGAACCAGGTAGTACGACTGTATTAGCCCAGTTCTGTCAACACTGCAAGGCTTCCTATTAAACATTGTCAAGATTCAAGTTTGTACTGTCCGGTTGCTTTTGAAACATTTGATAAAACTGAAATTTAAGATGAAAATATAGTTTAATAAGTTTAAAAACTGGCTCAACTCACCCCACTCTCCCCTATGAAGAAAGTCTGTCCCTGCTGAAAATAAATAAATAAAATCACACAGTTTCTATGGGTTTCCACTTACAAATTGCATTACAAACATCACAAACCATCAACTGTTAACCATTAAAACCATCAGGCAGGTATTCTTTTGTGAGATTTAAGTATTATAATCATGTGAACATTTATGATTTATTATGGGTGTAGTGATAATATATAGCCCAGGGGTGCCCAAACTCACTCCTGGAGGGCCGGTATACTGCATATTTTAGTGCCAACCCCAGTTAGACTCACCTGAACCAGCTAATCAAGCTTTTGGCATACTAGAAACGTCATCCATATGGTGTTAAAATCTATGTCCAGTATTTTGTAATAATTAAGGTAATGAGCCTTTTAGATGGGCACAGGTGTACAGTATGCTTGGAAATATGGCACTGGTAAAGGGTTAAGCCTGAAAATGTTTTGCTAATTTTTGCACTTTATTTGTGGCTTCAGCATAATAAATTCATATGAGGATTTTGGCCTATTTTTCATGTGCAGATCTTATTTGTTTTTGATCTCTTGATTAATTGCTTTTAGAACACACAACACACACATAGAATTATATCTTTATGCTAGAATTAATTTAAGGTGGGCATAGTATTTATTTTCTCCAATTAGTGTTTTAGGATATTACAATTTGTGGAGGAATTCCAGTGAGGAAAGAAAGTCGTGTCTATTCTCAAAACAAGTCAGAGTCAGAGTCTCTGATGAAATCAGAGCCACACTTGTGGATCATGTCATAAATCGTGGTTTTACAATGGAAGAGGCTGGTCAAAGAGTACAGCCTAATGTAAACAGGTCCACAGTTTTACAGTATGCAAGTCTATTTGTATATTCTATAGAACCGCACAACAACCTTGCGCTGGTGGCAGAGCAGCAGTAATCATCAGCAAGAACAAGAAATTTGCAACATGGTCATAGCCAACAATTCCATCAGGCTAAGAGGGATCCAAAGTGCAATCATAAATGACAATAATGTCTTCGCAAATATTAATTCTGTCAGCATTTCCACCATAGACAGGGTTTTGACAAGACATCAAATGACTATGAAACAACTCTACAAGGTGCCATTTGAGAGGAATAATGAAAGAGTGAAGGACTTGCGGTACCAGTATGTCCAGGTAAACTATTGGTGTGCACTTACTGAGTTTTACTGTACTTCTAAGATGCCTGTATTACTTGAAGTTTTAGAAACCCTTAAGAAGAGAAAACATTTACTGAACTCTAGAATAAAAATAAACTATTTGTTTCTGTGTTTCTTCGTAGAGAATCATGGAGTTAGAAGGACATGAAACAACCCACATTCTTGTTTTTGTGGACGAGGCCGGGTTCAATCTGTCCGAAGGCCGGAGACGTGGTTGCAATCTCATTGGACAATGAGCCACAACTGACACACCAGGCCAACATGGGGCCAATATTACAATATTACAGTGCTGGCATTTCAGAGAATGGTGTGAGCACACATATTCCACACATTGGGCCCTATAATACCCAACTTCTCCTGGCCTTCCTAAACACACTTTACAGAGACCTGATTCCAGAACAAGAAAGAGGTTTAGTTAGACCACATTTGCCTAATTATGTTGTTGTCTGGAATAATGTCAGCTTCCACCGAACCAACATTCTTAGGGACTGGTTTGCTGCACATGAAAGGATAACAGTGGAGTTCCTTCCACCATACTCTCCATTCTTAAATCCAATAGAAGAGTTTTTTTCAGCATGGAGGTGGAAAGTATATGATCATAGACCTCAAGATCATATGTCTCTGTTGGATGCCATGAATGCTGCATGTGAGGACATCACGGCTGAACATTGCAGGGGATGGGTACGGCATTCAAGGAGATTTTTTCCCCCGATGCATGGCAATGGAAAACATCAGATGTGATGTTGATGAAAATCTTTGGCCTGACCAACAAGAGCGACAGGATGTCCACCAAGAATATTTTTTTCACCAAGAATATTTCACCGTTATTTGTTATTTTTGTGTTTTTGTGGTAACATAAGAAATATGAAATGTACAGTAACATTCGTACAAAAAAAATGTACTGTATTAATACAAATGTTCATATACTTTTTTTTCCTACATACTATTGACTCTTCTCAACAAATATGAGATTTTTGTATAAAACCTTAATTTTCATGGTTGACTGTCATGCTAAAAAAAAACAACTAAACATTTTGACCAGTGTGGCTCACACAATGAAAAAAAATATTTTATATTTTGGTGGTCTGGCCAAATTACTGACACGATAACTAGGTTTTGAAGCATGAATGAAATGCTTTGGGTGAGTAACTACATTTTGCAGACATGCAATAAAGTTCTGAAGTTCCTGCAAACAGTTGTGACATTTGCACTCACAGTTTAGAGAATGTTAAGACTGTTTAGAAAAACGTGCCAAAGCAATTGAGAAACACCTATAATACACGCCTGCCGAAGCCATAGGAAGCTAAAATATACATGGTTTGTAAGTGACAATATGTCCTAAATATCAAACTAACAAATCAACAGTTGAATGTAAAGTTACTGATTTTGTTAGATATAATCTTCTGCAAGAGCAGGACTAGAAGCAGAAACTAGACAGAGACTGATCAAAAACAACAGAACAAACACTGGATGAATTTGTCATGTCAGACATGTAGTGTGAACTTTAAGAGATCTGGAGGTGATGGATGGATTGTGTGTGTTTGTGAGGATCTACTCACCTTCATGACAAACAAAAGATTTTAGGCTGGTGCAAGACATGTCACTCCATTGTCCATAATGGTCTGTTTTGAGCACTGCACAGTTTTCACCTTTTCCAGCATTATTAGGTTCACCAGTTCTCCAGTATCTGAATGAGGTGTTACTCTGATCTGACCAGATATGTGACTGTCATTCATGATCTTCTCAACCTGTTGATTCTCATTCTGATTTCTCACACTGACCAGATCAATGTGATTCTGTCTGCAGTAACTCTGAGCGTCTGTCCAATTCATCATCTGATTGATAAAGACAAGTCCTGTGCTCGCTTTAAGGAAAACAAATTGAGGAAGATTCATGAATGAGTTTTTTCATTATTCTTATGGTTATTGTTTCATTAGTATTATGGTTTGGATGTGAACAGGAGCAGTGGCCAGATCTGTGTATTTCTCTCTGCAGTATCTCTGAGCTTCAGTCCAGTTCTTCCTCTCAGTTATAAAGTGATACTGACGCTAAACACATTCAGATACGGAGCAGAGAGCTGTGAAAGAGAGGCTTAGCTTTAATGATTTCATAACAGGATCAAACCTAATGAAACACACTTACCAATGAGAAGAAGAATGAAATATAGAGTTTGCTCCATTTCTGAGGAAGAAACACATTGAAAAACTCAAATATGCTAATTTAAAAAAGCATCTTAGCAGTGTAACAGGATTCACTGTAATTCAGATAATATTAACATCTCAAAGTCTAATTCTAATTAAAGAATGAACATGTGAGTTTTTCTTACTTTAGAGGTTGTGTGTTTCTGTCCCGAGTCTGATGTTTCTGTCTGCAGTTTTAAACTACAGTATGTGATTATTATATCTTCTTTCGTCTATCATTCAGCGTCACATTTGTGTGTTTCTCTAAAAAGAAAAAAAAAATCATATTTCACTTTCTCTATATGTCTTCCTCTTGTGCATTTGTCCATCTCTTTCCCCTAATTTCCATACTGACGCCTGTGTCAGTCAATATCAGTCATGTGAATATGGACTTTAATTGACAAAATGACAAAGTTCAAAACTAAACTGTTTTAATGTTACTGGTGGACAGTATAACTGAAAGTTATTTTATTTTATTGTATTTATTTATTTTTTTTTCTATCTTATCTTATTTTATTTATTTAATTTATTTATTCTTTTGGGCCTTTTTTAATATATGGTGCTGAAACAAAACATTTACTAATGAGCTGATTGATGAGGGTTGAGTTAATCAGTGAAAACAGGTGACACTGGTTACTGAGAGCCTTTAAAAATCCTCCATTTGGGACTACAGTTTGTGAGATGAAGGAATGAATGTGATTATTAAGAAAATAATTTTTACAGAGAGAAGGGTTTGAGGAATTAAAAATAAAATAAAGATGGAGAGACTCTTCACCATCTTGTGTTTTTCTTTTTGCTCTTTTTGTGAGCCAAGACCCCTGGTGGTGAAGATGAGACATGAACAATTGAGATGACATGAAGACTCTGACCAGCCTGCATTAATCTGGTCATATTGCGTATTTATACTCCTGATGTCCATTTATAAGGTTATGCAAGACTTTCATTATCCCAACTGAAATAATAACATCTGCTGCCGTTTCAGTAGAAATGTCTCCGTCTAAATACTTGTTTGTGAATGGATGAAATGCAAAGATTTAAGCATTATTATATGTTTTAGAAGTCATTTCTGTGTGAAAGTTCTTATTTTATTTTGTTTTATACTCCTGCTGTATACTGTATGTTTTTTGTTTGTTTATAAAACATGAATATGTTTGCATGTAAACACATCCGCATTCATTTGCTTATGTCCACACCACATTTAGACCTTTAGACTGGACAACATTTACATCTGTGAAGTGAAACAGAAGCGTAAACAATGAGTGTTATTATTCTAGTCACATTTCATTCAGTCTAATTAATTTGTTAGTTTTATTGCAGGAAAGTTACACTATAACTGTGTCTGAATTCAAAAGCTGCATCCTTTTAAAGTCCACAAAGACTGAAGTTTGTGTTGTTAAATGAGACGGTCTATGGAGGATTACCTGTTTGCATCACCAGCTGTTCCCGCCCACTGCTCCTGTCACCTAGCAACTGTGTGACAGCTGCCGTCAACAGCAGAGATGTTTCTCACAGACTTTTAAAAACATTTTTTGTTCCTAAAATCATCCTAAATCAACACTGTAACAAACTACTGTGGTTTTCAAAGCACTAGTACTGTATAGGTGGGTAAATTCTACAGTAATTTTTTACTGTGAATCGCAATACAGTAATTTTATAAGTGTGTGTGTAATAGAAACCATTCAGATTCAACACTTTCTTCAATTCAGAAAGGTAACTTTGCTAATTATTTTGCAATGTTAATTCATCACAGTTTTCTCTTGTAAAGTTACGTGTGTGTTCAAGAGTGCACTGGGACAAAGATGTATGTAGTAAGCCATGCACATTCTTATGAAATGTCATCTCAGCTGTTGTTCACCACACCCCACTGATGAGTGAAGTCTGCCAAAGGCAGTGTTGGCCTTGGCTACTGTAATGTCTGTGTCTTCATCAATATTCATGTTGCATGAATTGGTGCTCCTAATAGATAAACTTATCCACTGCTGACAGCATCTGGTTGTTTACTGTCACAGTGTGCTCCTGGTATGGTTCTCCTGAGGCAGACTACATCATCACAGTCTTCTTTATGCTAATAGTCAGGCCAAAGTTGTTGCATGCTGTGGCAAACAGTTCCAGGCTGTCCTGCATGTCACAAGCACTTCCTGCATTCAGAGCACAGTCATCAGCAAACAGGAAGTCATGTCGTCTGGCTACATGGACCTTCTTGACCTGAAGGCAACGCAGGTTGAACAGCTTGCCTTGTCTTGTATATCTGTTGATGCCAGGATCAGTGTCCTGAAAGGCATCTGTCAGCATTGCAGGAAACATCATGCTGAACAGTGTGGGGGCAAGCATGCAGCCTTGCTTCTCTCCATTTGTAACGGGGAAGGGAACAGACAGATCTCTATCATCAAGTACACAAGCCTACATTCCATTGTGGAAATGGCATACTATATAAATTAATCTTTCAGGGCAACCAATCTTACTCATGATCTTCCAAACCCCATCATGACTTACAGTATCGAATGCTGGTGCAAAGGACAACATTTTGTTCCTGGTACTTTTCTTGAAGTTAATGAGCAGCAAATATCATGTCTCTTGTTCCTCATCCTTTACTGAAGCCACACTGGCTCTCTGGGAGTAAACCCAGCTCTAAGTGCACAGTGAGACGGTTCAGGAGGATTCTTGCAAGGATTTTTCATGTGATGCAGACAAGTGAGATTCCTCTGTGGTTATCAGATAACTGTTTTTTCCTTTGTGTTTGTAAAGGTGCACTATGGTGCCATCCTTGAAGTCTTGAGAGACGGTACCTTGTGCCTATATTGTTCTGAATAGTTCGGTCAGATTATTTTGCAGGCTTGGCCAGACGCTTTGTAGCTCTCAGATAAAACATTATTATGTTTGCATGTAAACACATCCTCATTCATTTGCTTATGTCCACATCACATTTAGACTTTCAGGATGGACTATATTTACATCTCTAATGTGAAACAGAAGGATAAACAATGGATGTACTTCTTTACATTTCATTTAGTCTTACTGGTCTGTTAGTTTTATTGCAACAACAGTAGAGTTACACTATAACTAATTCCCAATTCAGATGCTGCATCCTACAAAGCCCACAAAGGTTGAAGCGTGTGTTGTTAAATGAGTCGGTCTACAGAAAGATTTCCTGTCTGAGTCATCAGCTGTTCCCGCCCACCACTTCTGAGATGTTTCTGACAGACTGTTACAAACAAAGAATTGTATCAGGTAAACCAATCCACCAGAAATCATATCTGAATACTCAAATTTGTCTGAAAACATGATAAGATGAAGCTTGAATCTCAGATAGCATGTAGTAATTGGCCCAAACTTGGCAGCACCACTGCACCTGCAGCTAAGACTCAGCATCGGCAGGTTTTTGTTACAGCTGTAAAGCACTGGGCCAATTCCTGTTCAACATAACTCACCCAGACTTGTTGTAGTGTGTATTTTTTATTTGTATTTATTTATTTATTTATTTGCTTTTTATTATGATAGGGGAGTAGCTAGACAGGAAGTGGGAGAGAGAGAAGGGAATGGATCGGAAAACGTCCACAAGCTGAGAATCGAACTCCTGAAGCGCTATGTCAATTGCATACTGCAATCAAATTAATATCCATCAGTATTTGTGAGATAATCTAGCTTTATCCTTCTTTTACAGCTGCTACATTTTTAGCATTCATTAAGCAGACTGTACATGTACAGATGCTCACCACTGCCAAAACACACGTAACTGACTACAACACAAACACACTCACAGTTTATCACTTTTGTTGCTACTTTAGGTTGCTTCTTCACTCAGCACTGGAATAACTGATTATTTCTCTTAATGAGCCACACATTTCTTTTAATATTTCTGTTTTGCAGTAATCAAGAGAAGTGTAATCATCACTGATGTAATAGCAGATGTTAATCCCCAGACACCTGTGAACATCGAGCAGTGCTTGGAGTCCAAGACAGTGGACATCATATTTGTTATACTTTTCTGACTGGAAAAGTAAGGAGCAGTTAGAGCCAGTGAGACAGTTGGTAAATTAAATTAAAAGTCCTCATGACCATTACTGTACCGTGGTATTTTTCGGCCTTCGAATGAAGCCTTTAAAAAAAGCAACATCTAAATTAGGAAACAAAGTTTACTTCGTTTTTGTACGTGTATGGAAGCGCTTGCATGGAGTTAAACACTATATACTGTATTTGAAATTGTGCGCAAACACAAGCGGTCGACACATGCGCTCTAGAAAGGTTTACCATCGTCGAGCATCTGATGTACTTTTCTCTATAAGTTATGGCCTGTAAAATTGTTTGTACTCTTTAAATCTAAAGTTGAGGTTCTCTCATAACCCCCTCAAACAAGTGCGGGTGTCTGTTGTTGTTGTTGTTGTAATCTGCACTATTTTGTCATTGTGGTTGTACCATATCTTTAGTTTTGTCTTCTAGTGTGAAACAAGGCTCCAAGCCAGTGCTGTCACCTTGTGGAACAACTGCTTAGTGCAAAACCAAGTCACCGTGCATGTATGACGGTTACAAAAAAAATCGAATGGTGCGCTGCAGTAGACACACACTATTTTGGTGACGAAATTTGTGCCATACACACTGTATGCGGACCCTCACGCATGTGTAAAAACTGAAGTGACCTTAAGATGAATTATAACCATGTTTTATTTTATAAATGAACAATCATTCTGATTGTGGGAAACAGTCAGAGATGAGATTTCTGGTTGTACAGGAGTTTATTTGAGCTGCTGTTGTTGACACATGCTTTAATGTTTACCACAAAATGACTGTAGATATTTTATACATAATCTTCAATCATTTAAGAATAAACAGTATTTCATTTAGCTGAGACACAATGTTGGTGCTCATTGATTCTCATTCAACCAGTCATTTCTAATCTAAAGACACGATTAATACAAGAAACTCCATAAAAGAGAGACAAGTAGCCAAAGCAACATACAGAGAGGCTTAAAACACAAATTAGGAATTTAATAAACCTACCATGCGCTTTAGTTACATTAATTATTTCATTATAAAATAGAAACCAGTATAAATTTATATCTAATGGTGAGTAAATGATGCCCTTTGACTTATCACAAAATTCAATTAAGTTAATAAATGACACACAAAAAAATGGTGAAATAATTTGTAAGGATCCATCCACTGGCCCAAATGCGGAGTCCAGTTGTCTGGTTGAAGGTTTAATGCGTGTTCGGTCTTTTCACAGCGCATCTGCAAAGTTTGCTTAATTTATCAGGATTTAGTTTCACTTTTAATCTAGCTCCATATTTAATCTGACTCCAATTTCATATGATCGTTAGAATTTAGGTGTTTACTCTAATTTAGGCTGACCACAAATATCAATGTGTATTACTTCAGATACTTGATTATTCTGTAAATCCCCTACTTTCAATTATTCGTTTATTAAGGACCTAATATCGCTTTGCAATTCACTTGGCCAACAGTGAACGCATGGCCCAAACTCGCCAGTTCTGGGCTTACTCAGAGGTTGAGGGGTGGTTATGATACATTTTATGCAGACTGCACCCTGCAGTCCTCACCATAAAGTGTATTTTTCTATAATCACGAGAACTACGACGTGTTAAGCCAGTGACAGTCAGAAAACGGAAGCCCTTAATGGTGTTCCCCATGGTCCAACCATTGGTACTTCGGTGTGACCATCCTGGACGCAGACTTTGTGAAAAATATCAGACTACACTTTAATCTACTAGAAATAATGATTTCAGAAGAGATCAGACTGAATTAAATATAACAATTTATTTGTCAGGTAAGATGTATCACGCCAATTACACAATTAAACAATGAAAGTCCAATTCAGAATTAAATTTAGTTCCAATTCAAATAAATACATAACATCATTTACTCAAAGATAAATCTAAGAGTGAGAGATGCATACCTGACCGCCTAGAGATACACAGCAGCGTGTGAGAGATTTAGAGCCAAAGCTCCAGAGACTCTCACACACAGTGTGGGGTTCTTCTGAATACAGAATCCCCCGTAATGTTTTGTCACTTCGCTTATATACCCAGACCAAAACAAACAAATCTTCTAATCAGTTGTAAACACATAAAAAACCTTTTGGTTTGTCAGGAGATCTCGTGACCCAGGGTCACACCTTGCTGGGATTCTCACCTGACCCTAAGGGGAAAACACACCCCTCAGCAGCAAAACACAATTCTACAAAAGTGTTCAGTCTTCCTCATAATATAAGTGACTTCTGTGAAATTGAGACCATTTTACCAATCGCACGGAGACCTTTATAACGATACCAAACATGAAAGGGAAAGTTCAACATATTCACAAAGTGTAACTCATGTAGAATATGGACATTCTTAGTGACTTTCAGTGGAACCTTTTGGGGGAAACGTGTGAGATGCAGGGGGGGGGAGAGGAGAGGGAGGAAGGGGGTTGTAAATGAGCAATAGGGATGGTGTTGTTTGCCCTCTTTGAAGATCTCTTCTCCAGATTAGTTTTATTGTTTTGTTGCATGGCATCTGTTTTGTCAGAGTTCCTGGACTTTAAATTCATGAGGAAATCATTTCACATCTTACAAATTTGTGAATATAAAACATACATGAACAGTTCACGGAAGAATGTATTTGAACTATTTTAACAAACATCTGTGCAAAACGTTTCTGCGTTTTTAACCCTCATCAGGTACGACTGCCTGCTGAGACTGAAATTATTAAAATTATTACAAAGTGGTAAATAAAAAAAAAAAAATGAAGTTAAAGGATGTGAAAACACAAGCATTTGTTTTCTTACATTAAGGTCTGTGTATCCTTTCAGTCTTAATATCTGCTGCAGATAAAGTTGAGTTTGTCAGTTTCAGGACGGCTGATCCAGTGCTGATCTCCTCCAGACTGAACTGCTCCAGATCTCACTGTGTGTTCACAGTCCTCCTCTGATGTGCCGTTCCCTGGAGTCCAGTTCTGATAGCACACGGTCTCTCCGCTCACCCAGAACCAGATGCCCACAGTGCAGGAGTGACGTAAACCCAACCACACCACCGCAGTAGACGCCCGTTTAACCACATTCATCACACGACGCTGAATCTCTTCTGAATAAACTGAGACCAGATCCACATGATTCTGTCTGCAGTATCCCAGAGCTTCAGACCACGTCAGATTCTCCTTGATCACAATCAGTTTATCTGGAAACAAAGCAAAGCACAAGCAGAAACTAGAGAGAGACTGATCAAAAACAACATGCAGAACAAACACTGTGGATGAATTTGTCATGTCAGACATGTAGCGTGAACATTAAGAGATCTGGAGGTGATGGATGGATTGTGTGTGTTTTGTGAGGATCTACTCACCTTCATGACACACAAAAGGATATTGGGTGGTGCAAGACTTGTCATGCCATTGTCCCTGAGAGTAGTTAATCACTGTACAATTTTCACCATCTCTATTAATGTTAGGTTGTCTAGGAGCCCAGTATCTGAATGAGGAGTTACTCTGATCTGACCACTGCCATGAGTCTCTGAACAGACCGATCCAGACATGTGATCCAGATAACTGTCTATCACTAATGAACTGCTTAACCTGTTGATTCTCATTCTGGTTCCTCACACTGACCAGATCAGTGTGATTCTGTCTGCAGTAACTCTGAGCGTCTCTCCAATTCATCGTCTGATTTCCAAGGACGAGTCCTGTGTTTGCTTTAGGAAAAACAAATGGAAAAGTTTCATGAATCAGTTTGTTCATTATTCTTATGTGCTTTATAGTTCGGATGTGAATGGGTGAAGCAGTGAGAATGTCAGAAACAAAGATTTGAGCTGTGTCTACAGCTGATATATTGAACAATATATTAACAGTATATTCATGATCATTTTAAAGGTATAACATGTAATAACATTTTTAAACATTGTTTATTTTAAAATACTTTTGAGGTGTCATTTATTTTTCCTTACACATTTCTTTTGGAAACTTCATTCAGACACAAAGAGCTGGATCAGAGACCATCAAACAGAGGAAGATGTCACACTAAAACTCAATATGTTAGTTAACTAGTCAATAGAATTATTCACATGGACTGTAGAGTAGTAATTTATAAATTAAAACAGTTGCAGTGTTCATCTTGAAGCTTTGTTTTATGTTTTAATGGGCTAGACTTAAGTTAAACCATAAAGCAATAATGAAATTATACATTTGTGTTGAGATAATGAAGGCTAATATTATGATTATTATCAAATCATCATAATTATTAACAGCTAGATCCATATCAGTCTCTCTTTCTGTATTTATTTTATTTTATTTATTTATTTTTTTTATTTACCTATTTTATTTTATTTATTTATTTATTTTATCTTATATCAACATTGTATCACAAATTGTATGATAAAGTGTGATAAATATCAGTGGCGGCTACTGGTCTGTCAAATAGGGGAAGCTCATTTTCGGCCTACATCATAAAATTGTCTATTTATTTATTCACAAGAATGTGCCTTATTGTCATAAGTAAGTCACAATGCAAACAATCGTAAAAAAAAAGCTTTAGTTTTATTATGCAAAATATGATGTATTTTTTTCTTTTAGTCAGATGCTACTATATAGTATAAATATTTTGCAATTTAAATAAGGTTATTATGGAGATTTATTTATTTATTTATTTATTTATAAAGTATTTTAATAGAAATATAAGGTTTCATTATGTTATGTTAGAATTTTTCAAGATTACTATTTATATATATATATATATATATATATATATATATATATATATATATTTATATTAATTTATAGTCATCCTCCATGTTAATATTTAATGTAGTAATCTATATATATATATTGATTACTACATTAAATATTAACATGAATGAATGAATGAACGATCTAAAAAAAATATTAAACTCTGTAAAAGTGAAACAAGGAATGTGGTGTATAATTGTGTGAAATGTATGATGAAAATCAAGCAATTTCGCCAAGCAAATATAAAGAAATAGGTTGCAGCAGTTTTTATTTCGACTGAACTTGAGAAATCCGCGATGGGACTGAGCGCGAATAGCTCCAGCGATTCCTTATAGTACAAAATCGCTGTCAGTCAAAAGGAGATGCAATCTTTCGACAGACCCTCCAATCATCACGCAGAAGCTCGGCGTCCAGGCCAGCCCACTCCTCATTTGCTCCTCATTCACCCCCAGAGACGCTGAGCGTCCGTGGGCGGGACATAATCGCAGCGTTTATCCAATGACCGTCTAGTTTCAAAGCACTGAAAAAAAAACGTTCAAAGCAGCCGCATTGAAGTCAATGGACGCTGGGCTTCAACGGGGAAATGCACTGTGACGCTACGGGAATGTATGAGAAGAAAATCAAGTCAGCCGACCTGCTATATCTAACTGATTCTGAACGAACTCGTCTTTGAGATGAACGTTTTCTAACGCATTTTTAGTCAATAAAATGTTAGTACAATAGTACATAATTTGACCATTAATTTTGTGACATTATAGGGGAAGCTGAGCTTCCCTTGCAGTCTTAAAGAAATCGCCACTGATAAATATCCATATCTTCTATAATCACGATTAAATATAAAGTATAGAGTTGCATTGGTGCATCTATAAGTGAATTATTGTTGTAATTGCAGCTGCACTCACTGTTGTTGCAGATGAAATGCCGGCTATCATTACACGGCAAATCATGCAATTGTCCTTCTAACATCATAGCACAATCATCTTTGCCATCTGGTTGTCCAGCAGACCAGTTCAGATATTGCGCAGGTTCACCTGAAGGCCACTGCCATTTATCACGACCCGTCTTCTGCAGCCCAATCCAGACATACCGAACATTTCCGTCATTCACACAATTCTTCAGCTCGTTCGTGTCGTTCATGTTGTCAACGGTGGCAAGATCTGTGTATTTCTCTCTGCAGTATCTCTGAGCTTCAGTCCAGGTCTTGTTCTCATTTATAAAGTGATACCGACGCTGAACACATTCAGATACGGAGCAGAGAGCTGTGAAAGAGAGGCTTTGCTTTAATGCTTTTCATAACAGGATCAAACCTAATAGAACTAGAAACCATAAATAAAACCACAAACACACTCACCAATGAGAAGAAGAATGAAATACAGAGTTTGGTCCATTTCTGAGGAAGGAAAATACACAAACTCAGATTTTATATATTCACTGATTAACGTTGGTGTAACACATGATTTCAGTCAAAAAATAAAAAATAAAATAAAAATAAATAAATAAATAAAAAAAATCCATCACAACAGTAACATACATGCACCATACACAACAAGGTTATTTTCGTAAACGAAAACTAAAACTAACACGAAAACGATTGGTCAAAAAACATTTTCGTAAACTGAAATAAAATAAAAACAACAAAATAAATGAGAACTTAAACGAAACGAAACTAACAACAGATACTGAAAAACTAACTGAGATAAAATAATACTTACCAAAATAAATAATCGTTTTCGTAATAATTACGTTCTCATGGAAAAATGAGAAAAATGGCGGAAAAATGTATGAGCTGTGTGGCGGTTTAGGGAAATAACGGTTAACGGCGCATCATAGACGTGAGGTTATCTGACGGATAGATTAATACAGTTTAAAACAGAGTCCTGTACAGGTGATGTTTGGTAAACGCGCACCATCAGTAGGCTGCTTAACAGAACACCCGACCCGTTATCTGACAGCAGCACATTCTGTACCCGACTCGGCCCGTTTGGCTGCCTGAACCGCCGACACCGCATTAAATCTGCTGCATCAGTAAGGCGAATTATTTATTTTCTCATGTAACACAAGCGATTAAACCAAAAATAGGCATTCTAAGTTGGTTCTTTGTAGAAAAAATGGACAAGTATCACAGCAGAAAAAAGGTGAGAACGCGCATTCATTCTGTAAACAATAAAACTTTTGCCTGCATCTTGTGAACAATCTGTTTTGAACAACACGCTTATAATTCTTAATAAATGAAAAGAACATTTAAATATACCTTATTTGCCTAAATGTGGTTGTCTCTGCAGTGTATACGTTCTAAAACGTATAAAATAAAGTTATATAGGCTACAGAAAGCCAGCAACGAGCGCTCCCTATAGCGCTCCCTTATTATTATAATAAGCTGTCATTCACTTCAGCTGCAGCATTAAATATTATAACACACATTTACTGCTTTTAATTATGATTATGTAAGTGGAACTTGCGTAGATTTATGGAGTAAAAATGCTTGACTGCTTGTATACTTTTACCACCTAATCAAGCTCAGCATACTTTAATTTTTGCGTCGGAAGTTTACATTAAGTCGTTGGTCTGCGCTCTGGAAGTGATCTTTTTTTTTTTTTGTTAAACTAAAACTGAAACGGAAACTAAACTATATAAAAACGAAATAGAAATGTGCTCACAAAATAAAAACTAAACTAAAAATATTAATGAAACTAATAAAAACGAAACTAAATTTTATTGCAAATTTCAAAACGATATTAAAATAAAATGAATTTAAAAAAGCAAAACTATAATAATATTGATACACAATCATTGACAATATTAATATCCTAAAGTCTAATTAAGGAATGAACATGTTAATTGTTCTTACTTTAGAGGTCGTGTGTTTCTGTCATGAGTCTGATGTTTCTGTCTGCAGCTTCATACTAAACTCACATTTAGCATCACATCATTTATTACTCTAAAACAAAAGCCCTTTTCATTTTACTTCCTCAGTTGCATGTTTTTCCTCTTGCGTTGGTCAATGTTGCTGTAATATGGAAGTGTGTTAATTTGAATGTGGTAGAGACTGGAGCAGGGTCGGCGCCAAGATGGGGAGATTCAAGAGTCTGTATGTTCCATAATGAAGTATCGCATTTCCAAAGCAGCTTCACCGGAAAAATCCACCTCAACATTTGCATGTTGTTTTCACTTTTAGCTTCAATACTGTCAGTAATCAACAGCTTATTTCTGCATCCCAAACTTAATATTTTCACAATATATAATACGTTTCCATAACACATGCAGTATGTGTTGTGTCATGAGCACTATGCACACAATGTAAAAGCACATGCAGATAAAAGACAACAGCAATAACACACTCAGCTCTTTAATTGTGGAGGCACAAACAGCATCCACATTATTTCAATATGTACACAGGTGACGCTGCTCTCTCTTTATATGATGTCAACCTATATAACACAGTAAATTTAATTCACTGGAGTTCCACATTAAATGCTACTCTAACCTCTTTCTCTCTTTTATCTTCTTCTCTTTATTCTTTTTCTTTTTCATTCAACATCCATATGAGGACCTACAGTCCAGCAATGACTATGACTTAGACATGGGTTAAAGGCAGATTTAAAAAAAAAAAAAAAAAAAAAAAAAAACAATAATAATAATAATAGAATTTATGTACACATTCACTTATGCCATTTTTACACTGTGAGAGCAGCAGAAGCTAGGCCTACATAATATAGCATGAAACTGTGCATGCAGTGTAAATGTATTTGCATATGACTTACAAGAGCAGGAAACTAATCTAAGTATAGAAAATCAATGAAATTTTGAAATCATAGATAATGAAATATATACTCTGTCATGACAACAGTTGAGTTTAAAGCATCTCTGATGCAGTTGCAATTATATCAGCCAATCAGTGGTGACATGATGTCATTTTCCTGCAGCTCTAGTGATTTTTCCCCCCAGCTGTACTTGCCTTATGAATATTAATTTTTATATGAGGTTTATTCAATAGTACTGAATGTTGGTAAGTGTGCACAGTCAGGTGGTTAACATTATTTTGTTCACCCTTACAAATTTCTGTGTAAGTGACAGAACAATCCCAGGAAGTCTTAGTAATATTTGGATAAACTAAAAAAAAAAAAAAAAAAAAAAAAAAAAAAAAAATCATTAAAATTATACTTCAGCCATCCCGTCAGCTCTTCAGGCTGATCGGAAGCTGTAAAGCGCATGCGGCGAGATCTGCGTATGGTCGCGGCATTGCTCCAAGTTTGTCCCAGCACTTTGCCTGTGGATCGTAACGGTGCACCCAGGGCATATCACGGGCCGAATCAGCCGACGACCCTCCCAAAACATACAGCTGTCCGTCAAGAGCAACTGCAGCAGGTGAGAGGTGCGGTCGGGGCAGCACGGGGAAAGACGTCCAGGAGTCATGAACGGGATCATACGACTCGCACTGCATTTGGTCTCCATAGCCCGCCCACATTGGCTGCAACCCCCCAGCCACGACTAATCGGTGTCCCGAAACCAGCATCACATGACCTGCCCGTCCCGCTCCTGCTGTCATGGGTGCGCGTTTTGAGCAGCCGTGCACCGGGTCGTAGAGCCACAGAGACGGATAACAGCGCAGATGAGAGTCGCAACCGCCCGACACGAACATCTCTCCGTTCAACACGGCCGCGGCGTGACCGCAGAGAGGAACATCCAGAGGATGAGACAACCTGTGTGATAGCAGGAGGAGGAAAACAAACATTTCAGGTTTGACGTTTAATGACTATAGCTTGAACAGCTCAGTTTGTTGTTAGAATGAGACAAAATGCTTAGTTAAAATATTAAAATTAAAAAATTAAAGACAGTCTCTAGCAAAAGCCAGTAAAATGAATGAAGACTTATACTTTAGGTTACTTTTTCACAGAATCCCAGCGCGACACTTCAGTTTTAACAGAAAGAGTGAGGTAAGAGGTAACTAAATATTTAACATGACCTTGTTGAATTACTATATATATATATATATATATATATGCACTAAACATAACACACTGAGATGTCAAACATGATGAAGAACAGTGAGGTTAGTTAAGAGAAAATATCCTGCAGCAACATGCAGATACGAACACGTGTGTTGATATTTTGTTATTTATACCAGAGGTTTTCCACCAACACTGCATATTTTGTATGTCTCCTTAATCTAACACACCTAATCATCAGCTGATTAGTAGAGACTCAAAAACCTAAAATGGGTGTGGGAGAGACAGAAGGCATTCAAAATGTGCAGTGTTTAATTTTTCTGTAGTATGTTCTGTGAGCATAACTAAAGACTCTGTAGTGAATAGCAATAGACAGGCTGGACCTCCAGGTGTTGTCCTCAGGTATGTAACACTCCACTGAGTCCAGACAGTTCATGTCATCGCAGTTTCCACCCAGGACAAACACCTTCCCTCTATAACACACAGCGGCAAAGTAATCCCTGGGTCTGGACATGTCAGGAAGACGTTCCCATCTGCCCTGAGCAGGATCAAATCTGCACACAGACACACGGGAATAGAGTTCTGCTTCTTCTATTGGCAAACCAATAAGTAGGAGTTTAGAGATCTTTCATTTTGCTCAAATGAAAGTGTACAGCTGATCTGTTTTCTTTCAGGTGGATGTTTGCTATGCTAATCTGCCAGCAAACCTCACAATAAATGTAAAAACTGTAAATCTTAATTTTAATCTGGACCATATCATTTGTGATTGTGGTTTCTCAATAGTATTTTTGTTGATGTAATAGAAAAAAGTTAACATAGTATCAGGAATTTCACTTTTGAGAGAAGTTCTTGTACCAACTTTTATAATTTATCATTTAAATTAACACAATCTTTACAATGCATCAACTAGATGAGGTAAAATGTGATTTTACTTTCTCTTGATTTGTGCTTATCTGAATGTGCAATAATTCTGACATTTTCTAAAATGGTAATGACCTTGTCACCAGTAGAACCATTGTTGTACAGTCCTAGCATGATTATTTCATATGGCTGTGTACCAACACAAGATGATCCAAAGATTCTCACCTCAGCGCTGTCTTCATTATATCCAGGGCACCGTAGTACTTCCGGCCTCCAAGGATATAGAGCGTGTTGTTGAGGACACACACGCAGTGCCGGAAGCGTGGCGGTTCGGGGAGGTGCGCTAAAGCTTTCCACTCGATGGTTCGGATGAGTCCCTCTCCGCGCACGAAGCGCCGAGCGAACCACAGGCACAGGTTTGGCTCCCGGCGCTCGAAATTCTCATTCACACAGTCTCCACCAACAAGGACCAAAACCTAACACAGATTCAAGAAAAACACAGATAAACACAACACTGCTACAGAAAGTCAAGTCTGTTTTAGTTGTACACCATAAAAACATGTTTGTTACTTAAATGAAATTAAAAATATTACAAAAGTAAAACTCATTTTATTTAATCTAGTTGCCAAATCAACATTTATTTTCATTTTTCATTTATAAACCTGATGCATACTAAAATAACTACTACTACTACTAATAATAATAATAATAATAACAATAATAAAAAACTATACAGACGTATTGGCATCAAGACATCAAGGCTGTGTTTATTTGATCAAAAATACAGAAAAAAAAAAATTATATTGTGAATTACTATTACGATGTAAAACAACATTCTTCTATTTTAATATACATTAAAAAAACAAATGTATTTCTGTGATCAAAGCTTAACTTTTTTTTAGCATCATTACTCCAGTATTCATTGTCACATGATCCTTCAGAAATCATTCTAATATGCTGATTTATTATCAGTGCTGGAAACAGATGTGTTGCTTATTTTTTATTTTTTGAAACCTGTGATACTTTTTTTGAGGATTCTTTGAATAAAAAGAGCATTTATTTAAAACAGAAATATTTTCTAATAATATACACTACTGTTAAAAAGTTTGGGGTCTGTACATTTTTATTCTTTATTTTTGTTGAAAGAAATGAATAATTTTATCTAAAAGTGATGGCATAGGTTTACATTGTTAGAAAATATTTATATTTCAAATAAATGCTGTTCATTTTAACTTGTTATTCATCAAAGAATCCTGAGAAAAAAAGAAAAAAAACAGCATTGATAATTCTAATAATAAATCAGCATATTAGTATATAGAATGCATTTCTGAAGGATCAGGTGACACTTTAGACTTGAGTAACAGCTGATGAAAACCAAATCATCTCGATGATGCTAAAATAACATTATTTTGACGTTAGGCTAATAATACTTTGCATAATTGTCCACATTTAGTTGTTTACTGGGCAATTGTTTACAATTCATAATTCAATATACAATTCATAGTTCAACTGATAATGTTTTGGTGTCGAGACAAAGCTAATTACTATTAAGGGTGTATGGGGTTTAATATTTCAGTCATATCGCCCACCACTAAACAGTTTAACCACTACTATAATAATAAATCTATGTAATATTAATTCATATATAATATAACTACTATTACGCTGAATAATCAATCTTAGAAATTATAAGTGATTTTCTACATTTTTAAGAAGGAAACTGAGTGAATTGCTTAAAGAATTGTAACAAAATATTTGTTTTGCCTTTTAAATTGATTTATGTAATAATTGTATTTTTCAGTTGAAACAGCAGCTGACTGTGATGTACCTGGTTTGGAGTGCGCGGTTTGCAGTCCGACGTTCTCCGATCACCATGTAGGAGATTATTCACAGTTTCCAGCGCTGTTTTCCCTCCTGAACTCCTGAGCAGCAGCTTACAGTCCTGCACCTGTTAGAGGAGATTTGATGGACATTATGGAGCTTTAAAGAGAGCAAAGTGAGTGATTGTCCATGATGAAGTGCTGTAATGCACCTCCTGCAGCTCCTCCGGTCTCATGAGAGCGAACCGAATGCTCTGCATCAGTCGTGCAAGATGAGAGAGTCGCCGGTCTTTATCATCCTCCACCCAGTTCACCACAGCTCTGAACACAGCCAGCTGATGAGAGAGAGCGAGAGAGTCTGAATGAGCTGCTGCCCCCTGCTGCTCTTTTCATGCTGATGCAGCAAGAAACGTGTTTTTTGTTTTTTTGTTTTTTAACAGTAACAATGCATTTGACATTTACATTTGTACTGTTAATTTAATTAGTAGATGTTTTTCCTGAAACGAGTGATTGTAGTGTGACAATAACATGACAAGTTCAGCAATACAAAGTTCCACAATTGCAGGCGAGACAGAAAGAGAAAAGTGGGTTTATGGAGGGTACAACCCATTAATGAATTACCATAACACATGTTTTATTGATGTTACCTCACTGTCTGCATTGAGCGCATCTTTCTCCAGCAGACGCTGCAGCTGGACACAGGGCAGATCCCTGAACTTCTCCCCCTTCGCAACCCTCTGAAAGTTGGCTAAAACATAGTCCTCTGCCCGTCTGCCCAGATCCTCCAGACTGTAGGCTTCAGCCAAAGCCAGAATATCCAAACAAGAAGTTTCATCCATATTATCCTGCAGAAAATTTAAGCACAGTGACAGTGCCCCCTGCAGCTGAAACTGTAAAGCTGCTTCTGTCAGATCCCACACATTCTTGAAGCTCAGGTTCAGCCGGCCGGAGTAAATGAAGTCCAGCAGATTGCGCAGCACCCATGACGTCACGCCGCGCAGTAACACCACGCCCTCGCTGGACTCCCGTAACCCTCCACAGAGCAGAGCGCGAAAGTAGTCCGCACCTGCTGCTAATATGACACGATGGGCTAAAAGAGAGTATTCAAGGAGAAACTGAGCTACAACACAGGTGTGACATACAATAAATGCATTATGCACATTCATAAATGCTGCAGACATAATTTCAAAGAAGTATACCCCCAACCCCCAAAAGGTCTTTATCCTGTAAGTATACCTAACCAATGTAAAAATGTTAGTTTTACAATGTATGTGTGCGCTGTCTTTTATAATGCACTGATAAAGACATTCATAAAGACCACTAGATCACATTGTTACCAGCAAAATGGTCTCCACTGTCTGTCTGTAAGATGACATCACACCCAGCGTTTCTCTCCCACAGTGTTCGTATGACCCGCAGGCTTCTTTCCCTCTCTTCGCTCCCGTTGACCACAGCGTCTTTGCCACACAGTTGCTCGAGTCTGTCAGCCCCTAAACACCTACAGGCTTCCAGCACTTCATCTGTTTCTCCTCTTTCCACTTCTCCTCTGTAGCTGAAATCCAGTACAGCCTTCAGTCCTGCAGGAGTCATCCTTCCTCCATCCAGCTCCACTTCCTTAAGCCCCGCCTCTCCAGATATCAGCCACGCCTCTGCCCTTTGACTGACAGCGGCAAGCACCAATCGGTGAGCCTTGTGGGAGTTGGCTAGGAGTTTTAAACTGCAGTCCAGCAAAAGCCCCTCCTCCTGGAGTCCTCGCAGTGAGGCGAAGAGGGCGTCGCAGTGTGTGGAAAGCACAAAGGGGCGGAGCTCTGGGTCAAAGGCATGTTCTGTAGGAGGAGGCTTTCTGAAAATGGGCGGGGAAAAAGATGAAGTGGAAAGAGATGGAGGAATGGATGACTTTTTCTCTCTAACATTTCTCGTCAGACTTGAGGATGCGATGCGACTTCCAGCTTCTTTTTCTCTTCTTTCTTCACCTACATTTCTGCTTTTCACAGACGAAGACTGAAGATGAATGGACGTATCTGCTTTTTTCTCTAATTTCCTTGTGGTTTTGTTTTGAGACATTGGAAACCTATTAAAAGTGTGAAATCATTCAGTTAATGAACAATTATCTAAATTAGTTAACCATTTTTTAAGCAAAATCCTACTGTTCCTAATTCCTACATGATCCTAGACTTATTATATTTTATTAGGGCGGCCGTACACGGACACGGTGCGAATTCGGACAGTCGGAAGACCGTATGGCCACGCACACGTCACGAGTGACTTTGTTTACGGACGCAGTGGTAGACGGCACGATTTTAAAACCTGCCGATTTCGGAGGCAATCACATTCACGAAGTTCCGCGCCAAAAACATGGACTCCGAGGAAGAGATCCTTTCCTTTGTGGCAGCAATGGCTTGCGAAAAAACAAAAAAGAAAAGAAAAGGGCATGGCAAAGAGTTTGGGCTGAAGGGCAGACTTTCTTTTCTTAATCGTCGTCGTGGAAGATGTAAATTACACAATCACTGCGTGTCATGCAAGTTTCTGCAATTTGTGACTTTGTTTTTATACATGTTAAAATGCTGGATAGTTCAGGTATTATTGTATACACACTGTAACTTACATGTTGTATGGTTGTGGAAGAACAGTAATGCAGAATTATAAAACTGCCTTCAGGACTTTTGCTATATGGTTTTCTTTTCTTAGCTTCTGATTGGTCATTTCCAGTTTGCTCAACAAATCGGCTCGTTCAACAGCACACACGTCACGCTTTCAATCCGACAGCTCCCGAAGTTTTTTGACATGTTTAAAAATGATCGTAAGGTCGTGAAGTGCTCGAAAGGCACTCTGCTCTTCTCGTAATTTCTCACACACCATACGAGCCCCGACCATACGAGAAGAGACGATTTCCTCCGATAACCAAAAAAATCGCATGCGAGTTTGTACGACCTCAAAAATCGCACCGTGTACGCCCGCCTTTAGAGGTTCAAGCACGTAGAGCTGAAACCCTATTGTAATTGTAAGAATGGCCAAGGATCAGCAATCTCTATGTAAAACTGATCGTGCAGACCAAACCATAAGTCGTAAAGACTTGAAACTTGGAGGGATGGTAGTACTCATACCGCCAACAACATCACCAAGGCTCACCCCAATCGGCCTGATGGGGGCGCTACAGCAATCAAAAGTAAGAAATGGCTCATAATACCTAAACTGTCAGTCGCAGGCGAGGATTTTTGGATATTTTGGATTTTTTGAAAAACCTACTTTTGAACTACCTGATCGGAACCAAACCAGTGCAGGAAGATTCTTTGGAGAGTGAATATCAATAATATCAATAATCAAAAAAAGGTTGAACTTTTGACTCCATCACAAAGGGACACCAAAACGTTTGAAAGGGGCGGGGCCAATTTTAGTAAAATTCCTATAACTCCTGAATGGAATGAGATATCTCTCTGCCAAACTCAGAACTCTTATGTAAGAGCTTAATCTGAGGTCAAAGGACAAAAATCGCATCTTTAAAGGGTGTAAACAACTGTACCTCCGCAGTTTTCCGCACACGTGATATTCATATCACATGATATAGAACTCTTTCCGGACAACTTTGCCTCTAGAACTGCTCCTGTCAATCAAATCGTTTGTTAAAAAAATAATAATAATAAATAAAAAAAAATAAATAAATAAAAATAAATAAATAAACACTGCAGTACAATTCTCTAGACTCTCTAGATCAATAATTATCACCAACATGTTGAAATTTCCCTTTGGGAAGCTATAACAGGGTTGTTTAGAAAAGGGGCCTGTCCAAATTTACCCCAAATCCTATAAAGCCTGAATGAAAAATCAAAACTTAACAAAACCTGGTGATTCTAAACAAGCATGAGAGTTTTAAGGAGACTGGACAACAGCTGGTGTTATAACAGTCATAGGCTAACTGTTAAATGAAAAAAAATAAAATAAAAAAACACATAGTATACATATATGTCCATCAAATACTTTTACTTCAAACTCGCTAAATTCCAGCCTCAGCCCAATCAAAAGTGCCAGTACTTACATAGAAACCTATATATATATATGTATAGCTTCTACACAATTCTTTCTAGTTTTTATACAAAATGTTATAGAGCATTCTGTGCAACTAAGCACTTTATTATTCACTGTGATTAAAAATGGTTGTTGTTTTACTTATTTTACCACCTATGGTATTTATTACTACATTGTTTCGCATATATCTTTTAAGAATGTGGGTTTTTCCAAAACATTTTGATTTTAGAATGAAAGTTTAGTTACAGCATTTTGAAATCTTTCAGTGAAAGATTAGTAGTTCCGTCAAATGAATTGGTCAGGGGGTCTTGTACATACAGTAGCGTACATATTATAAGCACGTGGACCAACATGCTTTATCTTTTACAGAGTTAATAAGTAATTTCTATTGGCAGTAATTTTTAAAAAGTTTTATTCATTGGCATTGTTATATGAGCAGTGAGTCTTTATCATGGTCATTATATCAGAGGTGACCCCGCTGAAACACACTCGCTGGCGACACGGGCATGTTGACACTGACTGACACACGAAAGCTCTCGAACATGAATAATGACTCTGCAATACTCCCTTGATTACAATTTAACCTACTCCAACTCACCGTTATTTTTGTCGTAAATATCAGCCGTAATCGAAGCTTTCCGCACTTGTCCCTGAAACAGCTGCAGTCTTTAAATGTGTTTACTTTCTGTATATCCGTCGAAAAGAAAACAAAATGTTATTGTAAAAAAATGATGTTTTTAAATCTGTTTGTGGTTCTTCATACCACCCGAGCTCCAGTCACGTTAGAAGGCCGCCTGTACGGTTTTATTTGCGGCAAGATGTGTTTGTTAGCGGACTAATAATAGATTTTGGCTGAAGAGTGCGCAGTGTTATCATGACAGAGGCGATGCGCGTGACCTGAGCGAAATAAAGAATAAAGAAAAGACCGGCAATATAAGATAACACATGGTTAATCTCATGAAAACACGTCCGCGTCATATTTGATAATAAACTCAGAAGGAAAAATGTTATGGCCATATTTTGAATAAAATAATTTTATATTTTGGGATCGTTGCATGTGCATGTAACTCTTTGGATGTTTTTACTCTTTAGTTTGTTTAATTTCATTCTCATTTCTCTCACTGATGATTCTTGTTTCTCATATTGTCCAGACAATGCATATTTAATCAATAATTAGCATTAGTCTTATAATATTTCGAATTGTTTATAAATTGTAATATTAAATTTTATCTCATCATGCACTCAAGTATCTATATCTACATCTATCTATCTATCTATCTATCTATCTATCTATATATATATATATATATATGTGTGTGTGTGTGTGTGTGTGTGTGTGTGTGTGTGTGTGTGCATCTATCTATCTATCTATCTATCTATATATCTATATCTATATCTATATATATATAGATAGATAGATAGATAGATAGATAGATAGATAGATAGGTATAGATATAGATACTTGAGTGCATGATGATAATCAGAGTTAGCGAAACCTGTAATAAAAAAAATTGCATATATATATATATATATATATATATATATTTTTTTTTTTTTTTTTTTTTTTTTTTTTTTACAGGTTTCGCTAACTCTGATTATTCAGATCTATATAATATCAGGCAAATAACCTGTTAAAAAAAAAAAAAAAAAAAGTTAAATTGGTGTCTTATGCGGTTTTGCTCTTGCAACAATACACTCAGTCCTGAATGAACGCGAACATTCATGTTTTAATAAAATGTTCTTAATCAAGCTGTTTATATGGCGCGATAAGATGTCTCGTTCTCGTTAAATTTCTGCAAAACATTAATCCTGGACCGTATATTCAGAGCTGTTTTTAATTCCAGGAATTATTTAAACCGTTTTGACACCCGTTTACAGGCCTACAGATGAGTAGCACTCCCTCTTTTCAACAGAAAGCTCTCCCAACTAAACCCATGATTACCAGTAATGAGCGGTTAGCCAACAAATTGTTCAAGATAAGATTTTTTTATACAAACATGTGAGTGTGTGTGCGCTCGCATATACAGATTATGGCATATTTCACGATTATGCAAGGCATTGAATACCATGTTAAAAGTTTCCTATCCAAGATGACTCGTTTCTTTACACAAGTGAACTTGAGACCTCGAGGCCATAAAGCCTAGAACGTTTGTAAAAGGAGTTTCTCCAAAAGATCATAAAATCGGCAACAAAGCACATTACCTTTGGGTCTTTTATTTGCCTTTGTGTACATTAAGTACTTTCAATGCAATTAAATCATTTAGTCTTCCTATTCGTTTATATCATAAACTTTTAATCATGTTATGAAATCAGTTTTTTTTTTCCTTGTTCTTTTTCTTTTTACCACTCTTTCCATGTATTGTTGCATTCTGTGTAATGTAATATCAGTCTCATATTAGATGTTATTATTTGGGTTAATGATTGACTGGAACCAGTTAGCAAAGATACCGTTATCATCCGAAGAGGAAACGGAGCTCTTGACATCTTTTACGTCATCAATTACGCAGAAATGCTTCGCTGAACTAGCGCTCGTCCACGTGGGATGAGAGGAGGTGCAACTTTTGGTATAAATTAATAAAGCCAAGATGATAACGGAAGACAAAACTGCAGAGCTGCTCAAAAGGAGATGAAAGAATAATTGTGTTGTTGGTTTTCTGCTCTATTTGTTGATTTTTTTTTCTTCGCTCATTCAGGAATTAAGTTTAAAAGGAAGAGGAAACCAGCTGTCAACCCACTGAAGAACATAAAGTAAGTTCTTGAAATATCTTCTTTCCTTTTCTAAATCTACTATTTTGCCCAGAGTAAAGTCTGACTGTACAACACAGATATCAGTGTTACAAATTAGATTAGAATAAAAGTAGTGCAGAATCTACAATATACTTACTATTATACTACTTATAGTATACTTATTATTATTTAACGTTGGATAAATTGTCAAATATTACAATAATGATAAATTATATAATTAAATGTGTTTGTTAACTTTTAGATTAATGCTTTTAAAATAAATAAATATCAAAAATATGTCCAGCTATTGCTTGAATGCATCATCTTTTACTTTCCAGGAAAGGCTAACATTCTGAACATTGGGGTGTCCAAATGGGTCAGCGCTTCACGAAACGCAGACTGGACGGGACAGAGACCTTGTCCCCAGGTCGCTTTTCGGTCAGTGAAGAAGCTCCACCGCACTACTCCTCCTACAGAACCGGCGCTGAGACGGCTATCAGCATGGAAACGCCGAACTCCAGGCAGGACAATAGACGACATTCCATATACAACACCATGGATGCCCTGCCGCATCTCGAGTTTTATGCCAACGCTACCGCCACGGGCCGCATCCGGCGCAGCAGGCCATCGCTGGAGACTCTGCGCAAGGCTGTTGATGTGGGTCATATGCTGTAAAAAGTATAGTAGTCATGAAGTACTGGCGTCTGCAGCTTTAGGACTGCCTGTCTAAGACCCTTGTGACAATACCATACCCATTTATCTTCCATTCGACCTGATTCAAACCTAAAAGAAACAGGCGCAAATAGTAGATACACTGAAAATTGTAACGCCATGCGTTGTTTCAGTTTATTATTGTATTCACATTGTTTAGCACATTAGTTTAGCGCAAACCATTTACCATGTTAACCGTTTTGACTGTTATTCTTAGTCATTTATATATTTAAACGGAATATTTGGCATATTTGAAGAGAATGCAATTTACTTATGCGTTGACAAATGGGGTATTTCTTCCAGAGAAAAAAACAATTGCTATAAAATATTTATTGTTATACATATAAAACTGTAAATGTTATAAAATACCATAACTAAAGTAGGCCTACTGCGGTCCTGAAACTACAGTCCGTTACCGCGAGATTACGCTACTCTGTTGTAACGTAGACTACTTTCGAATGACTCTGTATGACTCTGTAAATATGCATGTATTGGTTTTAGGATGCAGAATCCGGGAGTAATATGGGCGACTCTGGTAGGGGAAGCGTTTCTGCACTACAGGAGAGTGGAAACGAGTCCGAGGAAAACGGACAAGAAGGAAAGACCGCCCAGCCAGTGCGCTTTGGATGGGTGACTGGGGTTATGGTGAGAAACCGTGAAACTTACACATGCATGCGTGCAAAAGGCCATACGCGCACATTCATATATAGCCTACATACCGGTTTCTGTCTTTCAGATTCGCTGCATGTTGAATATCTGGGGAGTCATTCTGTTCCTGCGATTGTCCTGGATCACATCCCAAGCAGGAATCCGTAAGCTTGTATTTTTATTAATACATAAAACAATCCCGTAAAATGTTTACTTTGTCACCTGGTCGTTCTAGTTGGGAAAAAGATAAGCTGTCTGCAATGTAATAAAACAACTCTCTATAATGAAACCACAGGCTGTTTACTTTGGTAAAGATAATGTTGCTCAAAAAATTCCCACGTCAAAAACTTTTATAGAAGGACTTCCCAGAACTGTGTGTAATCTCTGATGACCACTTATCTTGAATGTGTTTTGTCTATTCTGTGAACTGGAGCTATGCACAGATATTGTGACTTATTCATTTTTTTCCTTTCCTCTAGTTCTTACATGGTTAATTATACTGATGTCAGTCCTTGTGACCTCCATAACGGCTCTGTCAGTATCTGCCATTTCCACCAATGGAAGAGTCTCTTCTGGTGAGTCACTGGACAAGAGTGTGACATCACGCTGATCAGATTGTGATAATCAGTGATGCTTTGCTGCGTAATTTGTCCTTCACTGTTTGTGTTACGGACATATACACTCTTAAAAATAAAGGTTCTTGAACATCCATGGAACCTTTCATATGCAGTTTCTTTACAGTGGAAAAAGTTTCTTTAGATTTTTAAAATGTTTTTCAAAGTGGTTCTTTTAAGAACTGTTCACTGAAAGGTTGTTTGGGGAACCAAAAATGGTTCTTTTATGGCATCACCGTAAAAACACCCCTTTGGAGCTTTTATTTTTAAGAGTGTAATGATGTGACTTGTTGGAGAGAAAAGTGTGCTAGTGCATGTATAAACAATTTGGCAAAAAACTTCAGTAGAGTCTGATTAAAAAAAGGACCTGATTCCTATTTAGACACCAGGGTACGGTTCAGAATGGTCTGGATTGAAAGGTGTGGTCCAGATCAAAACCAAGAAACCAACCCATTTTTAATGATTCAATCCGATTGCCGAAATCAAAATGATTTTTGAACAACTGTGCCCAGAATATCATAAATTGCCTCTTTTGGCCATTAAGCAACCAGCAGGCATATCTTTCTACATTTCTGACTCATATCTCTCCACCACCCGTCAGGTGGCGCATATTTCATGATCTCCCGTACTCTGGGCCCCGAGTTGGGGGGTCCCATCGGCGTTGTGTTTTCTTTTGCCAACGCTCTCGCTTGCGCGCTCAACACGGTGGGATTTTCGGAGACCGTCAGAGATCTTCTCATCGTAAGAATGACTCAAATTAACTCAGTACTTTTGTTGCATGACACTATGTTGCATGTGCATGTTATGCTGATTGTAATATATGTTTATGATGCAATAGGAATATAACTCCCAAATTGTGGATCCAGTCAATGATGTCCGAATTATAGGATCCATCACAGTCACTGTGCTGCTTCTCATCTCATTGGCAGGGATGGAGTGGGAAGCTAAGGTATATTCCTGACAACAAACATGCATTTTACAGTACAGTCACTGTTTGTGATGTGTTTCTTATGCAACTTTAATTGTATATATATATACATAGTATTAAGCAATCCTTTCCTAACCTGCAGTTCCATCACATGCCTCTAGATGTTCACAAAGCCCTTGTTATGAAACTCTGACTTACAGGGTCAAACCATCAATTTGTAATGTAGTGTTTCCTTTTTTTTAATTCTCTCATAGACTCAGATCCTGTTCTTCCTGGTTCTTATGGTGGCTTTCACCAACTACTTTGTTGGCACTGTGATTCCAGCGACTCCCCAGAAACAGGCCATAGGTTTCTTCAGTTACCGCAGTGAGTGTGAAACGCTCATGTGTCTGTTTGCATTTACTGCATCCAAGTAATATTTCGCAACAAACTGTCTGTCAACATCCAGGTTTTAGTTAGTTCCTAGAGTTTAATTGGTTTAGAAATATTTAACTCCTATAAAACCAGACAAGATCAATTAGTAGCATACAAATGACTGTAAAGATTTATGCAATATTTGCTTGAAAATAAAACTCATGCCATTATGTACTCACTTAGTTTATGGATTTGGAATGATATACAAAACAGTTTTTATTTATTTACTCATTTATTGGGTGAAACACAACAGGACAAATTGTTTTGATTTATCACCTGACTCCTTTTATGGTGTCTGTTTACCCTTTTTGTAGATTGATAAAAGTGGGAAAAAAACTATATTGAGAACACTTAATTCATTAACAGCATACAGGTTTAAAGCAACATAAGGATGAATACATATTGACAGGAGTTTAATTTTTGATGATCGTTTCTTTTTAACTCACCTGCTATTAACTAAAGTCTTTTGAAGATGCATTCTTGAAAATAAAGGATCTTTATTGGGAGTGATTGTTCCAAAAAGACTGTTTAACATCCACATATCCTTTCCAGTGCAGAAAAGACTCTTTAGATTATTAAAATGTTCTTCTTGCTAGAAAATAATGTTTGTTTTTTTTTTCTTTTTTAAGAACTGTTCACTTTGGGGAGCCAAAAATGATTTTTTTATGGCATCACTGCAAAAACTCCCCTTTAGAGACTATTTTAAGACATGTGTAACATCGTGTTTGCCAGGCGAGATCTTCTTGGAGAACCTCTTCCCAGACTGGAGAGGGCCGGATGGTGACTTCTTCCGAATGTTTGCCATCTTCTTCCCATCTGCCATTGGGATCCTTGCAGGAGCAAACATCTCAGGAGACCTGAAGGTAACGAACATCTCCAAACATGCCAAGACTAAAGTGACGCTATCGAACTTTAAGCTCTTTACAATGCTTTACATCTGTTTTACTACATAAATATATGAATAAATCATTTTTTTGTGATTTGGATTAGAGATTTGGTGTAAATCCTGTTTGTGAACATTTCAGGAGCCTGAGATTGCCATCCCAAGAGGGACACTGATGGCTATATTCTGCACCACCATTAGCTATTTAGCCATTTCATCAACTGCTGGTGAGTATTTAATTAAGTTATTTACTAAATTCATATGCCATTATGGGCAAATGTGAACTAAGTATCAGCACTAATGATCAAAAGTAAATTTAATATAAGTAAAAATGAAAACCATTTTGTAGCTTATACACTTAATAAGTTTAATAACAGCCACCTGTTCATGGTTGCTAGAGACATTTAATGGATTTAAAATGGATTTAAAACAAATAAACAAACAAAAAAAATCACTTTGTCTTTCATTAATGATAATAATGTGTCTTTCAGTGAAGATCTGATCATGGTGTTGATCAGCCTTCAAATGTTTTTTTTTTTTTTTTTTCTTCTTCTTCTTCTTTGGTGTAGTGTATGAAAATGTGGGTTCATGTATTATTGGATAAAACATTGAATAAGTCTAAAAGATAGAGAAGAAATAGCCTTAGACTTGATAACACAATTTAGCTTGCAGTCAGTTCACTTTAAACCTATAAATGTTCAAATAAATGGATTGTTTACATGTATGTTTCAATTTTTCATACTCAATTTATAAGGAAAAACAATCAGTGAAGCTTCTGCACCATCTTTTGCACCTGTTTAGTTCAGGTTTTATTCTCTGCCATAGGTTAGTTGGTGGTGCTTCTATGTTTCGTTATGTTTTATTTTGTTTATTTAATAATGACTGCATTTAGATGGCTTAAATGACACAATGATTTAGCGTGTTTTTTAATACGTTTACGGTATAATAGAGGTTTAAAAGTCCATGTTTCTTTGGCAGGAGCGTGTATGGTGCGTGACGCCTCCGGGAACATGAACGACAGCATGCCGCTGAACTTCACTGAGGGTTGTGAGGGTCTGAGCTGTGGCCTGGGCTGGAACTTCACAGAGTGCAAGCAGAGCGGCACCTGCGCCTATGGCCTCTCCAACAATTTCCAGGTGAGGCTCTTCAGACTGCTGCTTTAGTTTACAGCCTTAGATGAGATATGACATGACTAAAGATTAATATTTTGGTTCTAGAGTTAATATTTGTGGTATATATTTACTTAAATCTAGTTGTTTATTAGTTGCATTCAAACTCCACATATTTGTATGGTTTGCCTGGACAATACATGAATTTAGGTTAGGAGTAGAAATTGTTAAACTGTTCGATGTTTTCTATATCGCTCTTTCAGATGCTCCACATGTTTGACAGAAAAATCAGTTTGCATTATTGTGGTTTCCCGCTCATATTCCCAGGTACTCATCCAGGTCTCCGGCTTTGGGCCGCTGATCTATGCGGGCATATTTGCAGCCACCCTGTCATCAGCCCTTGCGTTCCTCGTCTCCGCACCCAAAGTCTTCCAGGTAAAATGCCAAACCCTAAAACAGATAATAGCTAATATGTAACCTCATAAGCTCATCAAAGTGAACATGGCTTGTAAAATTCAAACAAAAACACTTTTATTTTCCTCCCCAACCTTCTCTTGGTTCAGTGTCTCTGTAAAGACAACATCTACCCGTACATCGGCTTCTTCGGAAAGGGTTACGGGAAAAACAACGAGCCCCTGCGAGCGTATCTGCTGTGCTACATCATTGCCATGTGCTTCATTCTGATTGGTGAGTCAAAAAGCAACATTTATGTATTATTCAAAGATAAAGTACAAGTATATATTACATGCACATTTGTTTATGGGTAACTGGAATAATAATAAAAACATACATAAATAAACCAAAAAAGTGTTTAAATGCAAAAAGAGTGCATTCTTATGTATATTCGAACATGTGATCTTGATGTTAAATGAAATGTTGTCAGCTATCATGTTATACTGTATGTTTATTAATCATTTAATAAATAATTTTTAATATCTCCACAGCTGAGCTGAACACAATCGCTCCTCTGATCTCAAACTTCTTCCTCTGTTCTTACGCTCTCATCAACTTTAGTTGTTTTCACGCTTCCATCACTAATTCACCTGGTGAGTAAAAATAAAATGAATAAAAAAATGAATCTGATTATGTGTTCTATGTGTATTTTGAAGACTGTATAGTTTATGCACACATAAAATTACATTGTTGAAACTTTGCCGTAGGAAGCTATTATAAATAATATATAATATTTACACAAATAATGAACATATAATGATAGTTTCCTGAACATTTCTTCTGCTCAATTTCAGGATGGAGACCATCGTGGCGATATTTCAGCCCCTGGACGGGTTTGTTTGGTGCTGTTGTTTCTGTCGTACTGATGTTTTTGCTCACCTGGTGGGCAGCGCTCATTGCTTTTGGTTTGATCATCTTCTTATTCGGCTATGTCACCTATAAGAAACCCGGTGAGATGTTGCTCCTTTAAAATAATGATCGCACTGAATTGCACGCTTTTACGTAAAATGATGAGGATGTCTGAATGTTTTTGTGTCGTTCAAGAGGTGAACTGGGGTTCGTCCATCCAGGCCAGTACCTACAACATGGCTCTGTCCTACTCCGTGTCACTGGCAGGAATCGAAGATCACATCAAAAACTACAGGTCAGATGAGGCTGTGAGCAATAGATGGACATAATCTGATCATAATTCATGTTCCTGGTTATATTGTGTGAGATTTGTTAGAGCAACTTATTAAAATGCTTTAGTCTTAATGCTAAAATTACTCTGAATTTGATTTGCTATGTCACTTATGAAATAATGTCAGTTTTTACTTTTTTCTCAACTGTATCTCATAATTATGATCAACCCTTAGATTTTTGTATTCATGCATTTGGCTCTACCGCTTCTTGCATTGTAAATTGCATGGTGTTTATCGTGATTTAAATCCATATATTCACTCATTTGTTTCTTCTCATCAGGCCTCAGTGTCTGGTTCTGACGGGTCCTCCGACTATGCGTCCAGCACTTGTGGACTTTGTGGGCACTTTCACTAAAAATATCAGTTTGATGATTTGTGGCGACATTCTCATGGTAAGAGAAGGCCTTTATTTTTCTTTCTTTGGCATTTAAAAACTTTTAAATGAGTCAGTTCTGCCCTCAAATAAAAAATATTTTTTCTATTTTTGTTTAGGATGATAAGTCTGTGTCTCAGCGAAATTCTAATGACATGGTAAAGTGGCTCAATCAGAGGAAGGTTCGTTCCTTCTACACTGCGTTCAAGGCATCCAGCCTGAGAGACGGAGCCCAGCATCTTCTACAGGTTACAAACGCCACAATAATTCACTGATTTAAAAAAAAGGAGTAGAACAGATCACTATGCAAATCGCCTTTTTCATGAATTGTTACATTCAATTCAGTGAGGCAATTACTGTACCTTAAAATGGCATTGTACGTTGCACAAAATAACTGCTTTCGTTTCATGTATAAAGCGTTAGTGATTTTTAATCTTTATGCTGTTTGTTTGCAATTTGTGTATTGGCTTATTCTGTTCAATGTAGAAAATATGACTTCTTTTTTCCCTCTTAAGGCTTCTGGTTTGGGAAAATTGAAGCCGAATTTACTGGTGATGGGATTCAAAATGAACTGGCAGGAAAGCAGCAGTAAAGGCATAGAAGACTATATCAACACCATATAGTGAGTGAAAATAACCTTGCAATTCCAGAGAAAGAAATCGCAAATTATATGCACAGTAATGCAAAATCTCATTCTCTTGAGTGTAATAAAGAAACAAACTGTTGGCTGTTTAAAAAAGGGGCAGGACTGCTTTATGTCACGCCCTCTCTTCCTGTTTCAGTTGAAGTTACGTCAACACATCGTGTTTCAAAGCACTTCAGTGGACCTTTAAGAATGAGAATTTGGAATTTGGAGGGAAAATTTGGAATTTGTTAAAATGTTACATTTGGTGGGAAATTTGTAAAATTTGGAGGGAAAATGTCCACAATTGTCTTATGTAACTTATTGTGACCTGAAATTGGTCTCGAAATGTGACCAGGACATGTTTTTGTGAAATTCACTCAACTAAAGTATTTTTTTTTGGTTTTAGTGATGCTTTCGATTCCAACCATGGCGTGTGTGTTCTCCGTATGATGGATGGACTGGACATCCGAGACGAGTTGGAGACTGAGGGTATGTTGTGTTTGTCTGTGTTTGTATCGTTGGTACAATAATTGAACAGTTGCAGTAATTCTATCCTGTGTGTTTGGCAGTCAATCAGGCATTTGAGGTGGACGAGGCCATAGAGTCCGATGATCAGATTTCAGACGCTGACTCAGGTAAATAAACCGATCGATGCATCTTCTCTTTGTTCTTCAACCTTATCTCATGCCTTGGTTCTCCTTTCATCTCATTCTGCCCTTTTAGACGTCGACAACATAAAGAACATGCCGAACAATCATATCAAAACCGTGTTCCAGAGCAAACAAGGGAAGAAGACCATCGACGTGTACTGGATCTCTGACGATGGAGGTTAGATATGGACTGTAATCATTATAAAGCTTCAGTCGTCATAATTTGGGTTTGATAACCCTTCAGTTAACACTAAATAGTTGTGGTTAAAGTCCTTAAAATCTCTCTGTCCTTCTCTCAGGTTTGACTCTGTTAGTGCCATACTTGTTGACCAGAAGAAAGCGCTGGAGACGGAGCAGAGTCAGAGTGTTCATTGTTGGAGAACAGCAAACCATGGAGGACGACCGTAAAGAGTGAGACGCATGAAATATTGCAATTATATGAACTATTTAAACTATCACCGTTAGGGAAAAAAAAAGTGACAGAGGAGATTTGAATATCTCACATTTCTTCTAGACAGAATTTGTTGGAATGGAGAACTTATTCTGTAATCTCCTCTTGTCAGATATTTCTCTTTAAAGAAAAAAGTCTTCAAAAAACAGAACAGATGTCACTAATGTCTCAAACTGTGCTCAGATTTGCCTTCGATCTACCAAAGTCTGCACTCAAATATATGAGCTCAATATGAACTAAAGCATTTCTGTCAAATTCCCACCAAAAATGATGACTGTTTAAATGATCAGAATCATCAAATTCAGACTCATTAAAATCTTCAAACCACCAGTTATCAGGAGAGTTATTCGAATCATTAAAATCAAAAGAATCATTTATATCATTTGAATCAAAAGAATCATTTTAATCATCGAAATCAGTAGGGAATAATCTGAATCATCAGAATTATTACAATATGTCAACAATTATATTAAAGTACATAAGTTCAAGTTCCTTCAGAATTCAAAGCATAATTTGAAAAGGACAACTCTTGCTTGTATTTTGAAAATTTACATAAAAGCTGTCACTTATTGTGACTCTATGCTGTGGTTTGATCTTGATTGTTTAACTAATCTATTAATAACATCTCTTATCTTGTTCAGAATGATGACTTTGCTCCAGCGTTTCCGACTGGACGTTCACGATGTCATTGTGATGACTGACAGCGAACGGCCACCACTTGCCAAAACGTAGGTTTACCCCAAACGGGTCTGAATATAATTCATGTGAAATAAATTTGAGGCAAAGAAAATGATGTGTTCTGGAAGTAACAACCAAAATGCAGTAACAAACATCCTTGTCTTTAGCATGAAGCACTTTGAGGAAACGCTCGCCCCCTTCAGGCTGAATGAGGGACAGCTGGACGAGAGGACGGCGCAGCAGCAGAGGACAGAGTTTCCATGGAAAGTTACGGACAAAGTGATGGACGCACTGAGGCTCAAGGTGTGTGTGTTTGACCTCAATGTCCAGCTCTGATAATAAAGCCAACTCGCCAGCTGAAAGTTTCTTTCTTCCTTTGACAGTCGGAGAGGAAAGTGCGGCTGAATGAAATCATCCGGAGGAATTCGAAGCAAGCCGCGCTGGTTCTAGTGTGAGTATTGACTGTAATACCATTAACCATTACTGGCTGCTGGTCGATATGTCATTCATACACAAACAAAGCACAATCTGATAATATTGGAGCCTCATAAATCATTTACATTTAAAAGTTAAGAATCATAATTTGAGGGTAAACACACCTGTTAATTATTAATAAACGTGTATGTGTGTGTGTGTTAGGTCTCTCCCCGTACCGCAGGCAGATTGTCCTAGTTCTCTCTATATGGCCTGGTTGAACACGTTGAGCTGCGGCCTGCACTGTCCCGTCCTGCTCATACGAGGAAACCAGCAGAATGTCATGACCTTCTACTGCCAGTAAAACAGCAACGTGATCACCTATCCTGTCTCTTTAAAGCAAGATACTACACAAAACTATTTGGCTTGTTTCGTTTCAGAATAGTGGACGGAAAACATTCAAAATACACTTAAGCGCTTATTTGAACTCTGTCTGTGCCATTTTCTCAAAATGAGTTTCTATCTCCACCTATATCTCCACCAAATTTTACAGTTTTATTCTTGTTTATATTCTGAAGGTTTTACTGAGGGTTTTGTTCATATGTAATTCATTTGATTTTGTACAACATTTTATTCCTTAAAACCTGTTTAAATTGAAATTTTCCTGGCTCTATTGAAACCCTTAACTCTAATGTATCCACAGAATGAAACATGAATTTTGAATCTGGCTTTATCTGGTGTTCAGACTAATCTTTTGGAAATGTGTGTATATATAAGATTTCATAACTGAAGATATCAGGGAACTTGTAATACAAAAAATAAATAAAAATACGAATAAATTCTCAATGTAGTCAATCAACTGGGAAAAATTAGTGTTATCTATTAGTTATTTTTTCCCCAACAGATGTGTAGACTTGCTTGGACATGTGCAATTCATAGATTTTGTTTGTTGTTTTGCCTTTAAATAATCTAAAGTAACTATATTTAATACCACTGTAAATTTACTTGCATAATATATTAAGTCTTCAGTTAAATGTGTTTTGTCTTATTCTTTTGGCACATTGATCCTCTTGCTTAAAGCTCATTATATATATTATTGTATTTCCAATTTTTAATTCTACTGTGACTTCATGTCTGTGTTATGGTCTTGTATGGTGAATGGGTGAAGTTGCTGTGAATAATTTGAAATGAGAAATTATAGAAATTAGTTGAAGGTTAATGACAAATTGAAATTTGTTCAATTACTAATTATTTTTGAGCTTTGAGAGGGGGCAGCTGCACACAGAAACACACAAACACTCTTTGCAATCTGTGTTTATTTCAGCTGTAATATATTCTGTACATGTTGTGATGCTTAATTGTTTCTTTTCATGTGATTTATAATGTTTTTATACTTGGTGTAATGAGACAATCAATGAAAGTTGAGATGTTCGCCATTGTGCTAAATTGTATTTTTCACATTGAAAAGCAGATCAAAACATACTTGTAATTCGCAATAATCTAGTATTTATATGTAGTCAAAATGTAACTTTCTAAATTATTCATTATAATGTTTTGGTCAATGAAATGTAATTTTAAAAAGCATAAGCAAATAAACTTATTTTATAATATTATAACTGTGTCTTGTCTAAATTGCATGAAACCTCTACCCTGAAATGAAGGTCCAGAGATCAGAGACAAAGTGCTTTCCCATTATATTGTATCCTTTCTAACTGAATTGTTAACCTGTATCATCAAAGATAGATTATACTGACATAAGAACCTGTGAAATAAACATACATCCACAGTCATACAATCATATACATACAAGATGATTAAGCAGCTCAATTCAGTTCAACAGGTTTAACATCTTTACATCACTGAAACTGACAACAGCTTTACGTGCAGTAATATATGTGTTTATTGACGAACAGTCACATTTACTGGCAGTAGAAGGTCATGACGTTCTCCTGGTTTCCTCGTATGAGCAGGACAGGACAGTGGATGCCGTAGCTCAGCGCGTCCAGCCAGGCCATATAGAGAGAACTGGGACAGGTGACATCAGGGACTGGAAGAGAACTGAAGCACATACACACACATTATTATGAGGAGACTCATTAAAAACACACAAGACCAGTCACACATTTGCTTTAATGACTGAAATCAGTTTTAAAGACAGCTTTAAAGTTGTGCTTATGTGAGAATTTCCTTCCAAAACAATTTAATTTGACCTTTTCTTTGACATTTTCAACTGATTGTCCAGCTTTTCTGTTGACTAAAGTTGGGTTTTCCTTAAAAAAAAAAATGCTAAATTGTGGCACACTGCTTGTGATATCGCTCACTTTTAAGTTGCTTATTGGCTGAACAGGAGAAACTACTTGGGTGGTTAAACTAGTCTAATTATCTATAGTTTTATTTCAATTTTATTTTAGTATTATTGATTAACTCTTTTTCTATTGCTTTTAAGGTTTTGTATTGTTACGTTTTTATCATTTTCATATTTTTAAAAATGTTTACATTTTAAAGGTAGTTAATTTATTTTTTGCTATTTTATTACTTCAACTAAAGTGTTTAATGTTGTTCATTTCAGTTAATGTTAAATAATTTCAAGTAATTATTTTTATTTATTTATTTATTTATTTATTTATTTATTTATTGGTGTTAGTTAATGGCAATAACCCTGATCTGTACTCACATTACAACCAAAGCAGCGTGAATTGAGTTCCTCTTGATGATTTCGTTTAGTCTCACCGTTCTCTCCACCTGAAAATAAAAGACGACTGATGATCATACTCAAGTCCAATTTATTTGTTAATTTACAAAGCAGCTTCACAGAAACAAACTGTTGTCTATAATGCATTATTGCTTTAACACTGAAGAGTTTTACTTATGTTCAAAATGCCACACACCAGTGAACACACACACTTGCACACACACACACCTTTGGTCTTATGGCCTCCAGGTCTTTGTTGGAAACTTTCCATGGACTCAGTCTCTTGAGCTCCTGTATGTCTCCTCCAGCCTGTTCTTCACTCAGCCTGAAGGGGGCGATGGTTTCCTCATAGCGCTGCAAACTACAGGAATAGAGAGGAAGAAATCCACAGGAGTTACTATAAGATGCATTTCTAAATGTATTAATGAGCGTGTTTGCGCATGTTTCTCACTTTTTAGCTAGAGGAGGTTTATCCACGTCTGTTAACACGACAATGTCCTCAATCTCAAGTCGGAATCTCTTTAACAGCATTTTCATGCTGCAAAGACAAACAGGTTTAAAGAACCACCATTTCTGCACTTCAAAACTAAAAATGTAGTTTTACTAACTCTTTACGGTCTTCCTCCATGGTTTCTCGACCTCCTAAAATAAACACTCTGAGTTTACTCTTTTTCCAGCGGTTTCTTCTGGTCAACAAATATGGCACTAAAAGAGTCAGACCTGAAAAAGAGCAACGACATTTCACAATGTGAAAACAAATATGGAATTGTACTTTTCAAAACAACGTTTTAAGTATATTCAGGCAGCTGTGTCTCACCTCCATCATCAGAGACCCAGTAGATGTCAATGCTCTTCCTGCCCTGTTTCGTCTGAAACACTGATCTGACCTGCTCATTTGAGCCATCGTCAGAAATATCTTGATGGGGAGTCAGAAAAGGAGCTTTATACAGTCAGACTGTATCAAATGAAGCTTGACTGAAACTACACAGCTTTGTTATTATAATGGAAGTGTTCTGATTGGCTGACTGAGTGGTGATTTAATGTTTTCAGTGTTTGTCAATTACATTTATTACATTACAGAAAATAACTTTGTATACATGTGTCACCTGAATTCCGGTCGGTCTCGTCCTTTTCACATTGCGGGACTTCATCTGCATCGAATGCCAGATTGTCAACTGCAGATGATCTGCCTTCAGACAAACCCAAACAAACCCACACTGGATTTGATTTTAAGACTCAAACTGCAGTGTTGACCCATTTTCAAATTGTCATGCTTTATTAAACACACCTGCACTGTGCAAATCATCCGTTACGTTCAATCCATCCATCAT